>NC_052944.1:56708062-56958062 GCF_013358895.1 Oreochromis aureus | reverse complement strand
GCCGCAAAATGTTGTACTGCTTGAAATTCCGTCTCCACCGTTGCTCGACACTGCGTGTATAGAGCAGGTAGTGCAACAATAGAAAAATAGTTGCGGGACGGCACTGTGTAGCGTTTTTCTAGGGTGTTGATCATTTTCCTAAATCCCTCGTTTTGCACAGTGTTGATATATCTTTGGTCAGGTGATAAGTAATATCCTCCGTAATTTCTTTGTGCCTACGGGAGTTCGACGTGTATAGGGAAGCGCTGTATAAGGTTCCCGTTATTGATGTTTGGGTGGTTGACCGGGACGGATTTTCTCCTGTCACTTTCTCGTCATCCCTGACGTGTTCTCCGTTGTTTTTTCCTGCCAATTTGAGCATCACACGGCACAGCTTCTGTATCACGTGGTATAAGGCTCCGCCCTTGTCATTTGTTGAGCAGGAAGAGTGAGCGCTTGTTTTCATGCAGATTACGTCCCGGATCAAAATGCGGTACAATCGTCGTCGTCTTTTTTTTTTTTTTTTTTTGTAAATCGTTGTCATTTGGAAATGAGATCGCACATAAGTATGAATTGAAATCGTGATTTTCTAACGATTAATCGTGCAGCCCTAATTTACATCATTTCCATCCAGAGTTGGGCTTTAACCTCCTAAGACCTGAACTCTTCCACGACATGCATTTTTAATTTGTCTTTGATATTTGGGCATATTGGGGCCTGATGAATGTAAAAACAAGAATTCCCTTTTTTTTTTTTTTTTTTTTTTTACCTTATTTTTGTTTTTAAGAAAAATAAGAGCCACATATGAGAATATTTGTTTAACATTTTGATAGAACAGTGGCAGTATAATGTCCTCGTAAGTGGATATCAGGCCCTTGTAGAGCAAAATTGAGTATTTTGGTCAAAATAACCCAAAATGTGATGTCCACATATGTGGACGCCAGGTCCTAGGAGGTTAAGTTCCTCCTTGGAGTTTCCGAGGAATTCCCAGACCAGACGAGAGAAATTATCTTTTTAGCGAATTCTGGGTCTAAACCCAGAATTAACTGGGTCTGGTCACAGTTAGGGTTGCCTGAAAAACCTGAAAAAATGAGGTGCATATCTCACCCAGCTTCTCCCATCACTGCTCAACACTGGCTGCTCAAGAGCTTGAAAAAATAAAAGAAGGCAGTTGGACTTGTTTAAGTTGGTAAAGACGTTTCTGCTCGCATTTAAGAGGCGCTTTCAGTTCTGAAACCAAATCATGGAGAGACCCAGGAGTTACATTATAAGCACCGGGGTTGAGACCACACTGTCATGTGACCTTTTGAGGTAGGGTGTGAGTGGGGAAGCCTATTTTCACTTCATCCAGTGAAATCAAATCAGTGAAAAGGTTTGACTAAAATGTGAAAACACAACATTTTTATGGGATGTTCCTGCTGCTGTTGGGACATGATTACTAGAACTAAAAGTGATCTGTATTGTCTGTCTATTGTGTGTTTTATTTCGTGTTCTGCTTTCAAAGCCTGAGCGACCACATAAACTAACTCTTGTTTGTACTTCAGGTGCGAAACCTCATGCTGGAGACGTCGGAGGAAACTCTTCGTCAGGAGTTCTCTCGCTTCAAGCCGGGCTGCGTGGAGAGAGTCAAGAAGCTCTCCGACTACGCCTTCATCCACTACCGCTCTCGCAGCGACACCCTCACCGCGCTCAGCCTCATGAACGGAGCCCACATCGATGGAGCCGCCGTGGAGGTGACGCTGGCCAAACCAGCGGGCGTGAAAGACGGAGGTGCAGCTGGCCGGAAGTGCGGCACCAGAGGCGGTCAGGGAGGAGGAGGAGGGAATGGAGGAAACGGGACATTTGGGCTGCACAGGAATGATGGAGGGATGATAGGAGGAGACCCAATGAGACAGGTGTCCCTGCCGCTGACAAACCCCTTCTACACAGGGAGTCGAGGTAAGTGGGGAAAAAACAGAAATTTCTTTTATTTGTCTTTTTGCCTGTGATGGAGAAGTGAAAGGTTGCTGGTACGATTCCATCCAGAGGCACAAATCCCCTTTGGGGTTGAGTCACATGTCATCTTCACAAGGAGAGTGAAAAATAAGAAAATAATATTTAGTTTGATAGACTATTTGATAGTTGAAGAGTTAGGAGACAGAGGCAGGAGGCCAGGAGTTTTGAAATGCCCAGGGAAGATGAAGATGGGGCTGTCAAGGCTTAGGCTAACTGAGCTGAAGTGAACATGGAGGGTGACTGCTCATTTATTTATTTACTTTTTTTATTAACTTTTTCCACCATTGAGAGATAGATTTTGAACTTCTTCAGGTTTTTAAGTCCCATCAGTCCCAAATTAACACAGTGAAAAATCTACAGAAAGCTCTGCTTCAAAGAAAACAACAGATATGAACTTTGGTAAATGGACTGGTTTTAATAGAGCACTTTTCTACTGTATACAATATGCCTCATTCACACCAGCTTTCTGTCTAACATTCTGTGAAATGACGGGACCCACACAGTGTACAGTTGTTGTGGTTTCAGGTTAATTTTTAACCACAAGCATCTTTTTATGTTTGGCACTGTCTTGTAGCCTGGAGCCAGCTCTCTCTGTGGCTTCCTCTACTACACACACGTCTCCCGCCAGTCTCCTCTATCACTATAAAAGTGCAGAGAGTCATCAGTCCCATCATAATCACCTGTCCCCTCTGACATCCCAGCACCACCCCATGACCTCACTGCACCACCCCTCCACTGCAGCAGGCCAGAGACCACATCCCTGCTACACACTCACATTATTATCAACAGACCAGAGAGTAACTCGGGGTTCAGTTACTTTGGCATGCAGGCTGGATTAGTCTATGACCTGCTGTACCTCAACAGCCACTTTACCTTAAACGTCTGTAACATTATGCAGAAAATAGCAGATTTCACTGGTAGAAATATGAAGTAATCGAAGGGAGAAGATTCAGGCGGCACATCTAAAATTGAACTTTGGATCCACATACAAATGACAGCTTTTCATTCAGGTCACAGTTTTCTTCTCCTTTCTTTTAACTGCTCCCTTTATTGGTTAAAACAGCGAACCATCTAACTCCATCTCACCCTGTCTCTATAGTCTTCCTCTTTTCCTCCTGCCTGGCAGCTCCAAAGTCAACATCCTTTGTCCAATATCTCCACTATCTTTCCTCTTCACGTGTCCAAACCATCTCAGCTTTGCCTTTTTAACTTTGTCTTCAAACTGCTGCCCTGTCCCTCTGATGTACTCGTTTATAATCTTGGCCATGTTGGACACTCCCTATGACACTCCACTGTCTTTTTGTCAGTGCTACCTTCTCCAACGACACATCACAGCAGCTCTCTGTACCATCTTGTAAACCATTCGTGACTGCGGTCTCTACTTCACCTCTCCTTCTTTGGATGGTTGTCTCCGGGTATTTAAACTAGTCCACCTTCACTTTCTCTGCTCTTTGCAGTTTCACTGTTACGCCCTCACATTCACAACACACATTGTATTGTGACTTGGCATCAGCACTCACTGGAAAACCAGTAAGGTTTCTCTAAAGTCAAAATAACATTGAACTAAAAGTGTGTTCTGTATATTTTTATTTTGTTTTAGTTTAAAGAGTACATAATGATTTTTTTTTCTTTTTTACTAAAGTATAATTTTTACTGTTATTTCAGTGAATTATAATGTTTTATCACAACCAGTTTTAATTTAATTGGTATACTGTCAATTGATGATGATAAACCTGGGCCAGGCTTTGTGACAGGACCAGCAAAATGGAGGATAAAGGAGAGGTTGCAGCTGGGGTGGGAGTGGAGACCACAACTGTATAATGAATCCAGAACGTGCTAGAAAGTTACACTTGAATTGAAAGCAGTCATTAGCTGCAGCAGTTGAAAAAAATCAAATATTTGTTAAAACTTTATATATTTTTATAATTTAGTTCATTAAAAAGTCATCAGTTTAATGCATAATGGATGTTTTTTCATCTGTGAGGAGTCAAATGAATTCCCCCTTTTTAAATTTTAACCAACTGCATGAAACATTTTTGTTTCATAAACGTAAAGGGAAGATGGCTATCAGACAGTTTTAAATGTTCATGTTTGCTGTGAAACATTATTCAATGTGAATGAATTTTCTATCATTCTCAGTTCAATTTTAGATAGAACTGTGCAGCATAGATCTTCTACTCATCTTTAGTTGATGTTTTATTTGTAAAATTGCTCATTTTCTGCATGATAACCACATCTCTCACTAGTTCTGACTAAATGTCTTTAATAATAATCCAGCTGTAGATTAAATGGAGCGTGACTGGCTGAGTTTGTCACCAGTTTTAAATAGGAAGTCTGAAGGGGGAAAGGAGACTCCCAACATAAACGTCCTGGCTGTGAAACAGTTATCAAACTACTGTGGCCATTGATATGAGCCATCAGTCTGTATATAACCAAAGGGAGATTTAGAATCAAATCAAATACAGTTTCAGTTTGTGTTTGACTTCACCAGTATTTCTACTTGTCTACAGTCCTGTTTGTGATATTCATGGATAGGATTTCAATGTCTATTTTGGGAAAGTTACATTTCTGCTGCTATAGGTGAGGTATCAGAAAGCAGCAGAGCTCAAGGTCACATTTTATATGACCCTGAACTCTTGAGCTCACACTGGGGTGGTGTGCAGGAGAAAAGTCAGCACCTGCAAGCCTAAGGCCATTGTTCTCTTATGGAAAACAGCAGATTGCCCCCTCTGGATGTTCAAACAGTACAAGCAAAGAAATTCGGACTGGGGCTGCGTATGCAGTAATGCAAGCATCACAGTGATCAGTTAAGTTAAAGACTGCACCGAGCAGGAAGATGAAACCTTCACTTAATGGGTCGTCTATGTTCCAGCCATCATCTATTCACATGAGATCATCATTGTAATGACCAAAACAATAACATTGCAGATACAAGCATCCTGCACAGTGCCTGGGCTCAGCCTTAGAGTGAGGGTCAGGAGCTGGAGTTCCAGGTGAGGTGGGGAAGGTATCTGCTCAGGATGCCTTCAGGAGGTTGTATCACAACTTAGAGGAAACCCTGGATTAGACCCCTTAGTGTCTCACCTGACCTGGGAGCACCTCAGGGTCTTCCAGGATGAACTGGGAGTGCTGGTGTGAAAAGAGGTCTAAAATGGTCCAGTGACCCTCTTGTAAGTGCGACCTGTCTTCAGATAAGCAGAAGGAAATGGATGGATGTCCAGGTCTACTTGTTCATACACAGCATGTGTTTTGGCTTGCAAATAAATTTTCCCAATATGGCATTAACTATTTATTTCTAAAATAATTCCCATCTCTAACAGGAAATCATCTGTAGTGCCAAACAATCAATATTCCCTCCCCAGGAGAGTAGAAAGTGCTTTCTGCTGTCAGAATAACCTCTTCTGGACCACTTGCGGCTTTCTAATGAGCTGCACTTTGTTTTTATTTTTCCCTTTTTTGTAACACAGGCCCATTCTCTGTTTCTTCACTGTGCCAGGAACATTCGTCTAGATTGTTCTTCCTGTACATATGAACAGGTTTCGACTTTCTCTCGTCCATTACAAACCACATTCATCAAGCCTCTCACATATATTGAGAAAGCCGCAATAATAATCTGGTGTCGAAGTACGACCTCCTGTTCCCTCATGCTCGTGGCGATTTTCTGAAAATGAGAAAAGTTTGTGAGTTAACTCTGCTATAAATGGGCCGTGAAATATTCATGAAGGGAAGATGTCAGAGAGAGACGAGGATATGTAGAGATGAACTGATTCTGAGAGAGAGAGATTTCATTTGGGGGGATTCAGATCTTGTCCACTGTCCACATTCGGCCACATGCGCAGCCTTTTCTCTCCATTTCAGGCTGTCGTCAAGTTGGTTTATTTCTGTAGAAGATTTAGATCAGAGGAAGGCTCTAGATCAGGCAAAAATAAAAATCTCCATCCTGTTATTGTGAAAACAGCAAAATGGTAGCTGTAGAGTGATTCAGATCCATTGAGAGCGAAGTGAAGGCCGCGGGAATGACGTGGACCCAGCTGAAGAGAACGGCCCAGAACAGAGTCCGTTGGCGTGGTGTAGTTGCTCCACCAGGAGTAGGGATTTCACGATTCCGATTCCATTTTCGATTCTGTTTAACAATTCGATTCTTTATCGATTCTCTTATCGATTCTTATTTTTAAAAAAGGAGAACACTAAGGTCGATTAGCTTAGAACTTTGTTTTATATCTTCTCTTTGAACAAGATAGAAATTTAGGAGTAACATGGCCTTACAAACCCAACAGTGAGATCTTAAGAGATCCACAGCCTACGGCTCTTCAATGGGGTGTCACAGGGTCCCCAGGAAAAAAAATTGTAAATGTAAAATAAATATTCTTCTGTAGCAATAACAAAGTATAACATAAATTATTCTGTAGCAATTACACAAGAATATCCAGTAATGTCCCTGCCTACAATTAAACACATTCACTTACCGAAAATTGGGGGCATCTGCTGTGGCAAATGGGTGCAAGCCTTTGACCACAAACTTAGTCGCTGCTCGGTGACATTCGTCTATCCTGGCCTGAAAGGAGACGCTAACAGTAGACTGCAGCAGCAACTGCCAGCATCTGAGCCAGCCAGACTCTGTCTCTCTCATCATGGTCACCTAAATGCACAGTAATGGCAGGTTTTGTAATAAGGCAGATCGCGCTAACATAATATGCACTGTTAGCTGATTATTTACCTGCCGCATTAACGGGAGAGGATGTGCAAACGTTACCGCTGCTGCTGGGTTGAGATTCACGAGTCCAGAGTGGAATTAAAAACACGACATTCATTTAAGGTTATCGCGTGTTTTGTGAGCAAATGCTTTTGCATATTCGTAGTGTTTCCTCCTTTAAATGAAATATCTACTTTGCAAGTATTGCAAGTTGCCCTGTTGTCATCCGTTCTCGTAAAGTATAACCAAACTTTTGAGCATTGGAGCCGCTTAGGCGCCATGTTTCCTGCCAGGTAAATGACACTCTGCAACATGGTGATGTCATTCAGGGTGACTGGAATCGATAAGGGAATCGTTTGCAAAAATGGCAAACAATTCCAAGGAATTGAAACAGTGGGAACCGGTTCTCAACAAGAACCGGGTTTCGATACCCATCCCTAACCAGGAGTCTAAAGGAAAATTGATTGAGACTGAATCAAGTATGAACGAAGAAGAAACGCAACATCTACAGTGCTTTGCTGACTTTAAGGCAATTGGAAGACTCTATAATGTCTTCAAGTTAACTCATCGTTCAACCCAGCAGGAAGATGCTGCTGAAAAGGATATGATACCTTCATATTACTAGAATGATATAAGGGGTGTCCATATTTATAGGCTGCATCCTCCTGAGGACCTGGCCTTCACAGCCTACGTGAGCTGGGTCCTGCGAAGGCCGGGTAGGCCGGAAGCGAGCGGCTGTGAAATTGGACAGTCTAGCCTTCAGTTTTGGGTCACCAGCTGTCTCAGTGGAGTATAATGAACTCAGCCGTCTGCTCCTTTCTATCTAAAATATAACGGACTGTGGAGTAAATTCTCGACCATCTCACACTTCTGTTTAATCAGTTTTCCGTTTGACGTTTATTCAGCTGTGTGAAAACTATAACTTTAATGTCAGCCAAACCGATTTACTCAAGAACAAATAAAACACTAAAAAAAGCCAAACAATATCATTTTTAAGTTATCTAAGTGACTTATATTTCATGTTTAACCTGAGTTTCAAAAGACCACGGTGGGTTTGAAAATGATTTGCAGGGAGTTCGCTGTTATCGCCCTGGCTAGCTTTCGAGCTGGTGGGTAACAGACATCTCTGACAACGTCGGAGCACTTTTGCAAATATGTCATATCTTGATAAACCGAGCAGATATTTGAAGTTTACACAGCTACATTCTCGCCTGAAAATATCTTAAAAGTTTATTTTGGCCATTGTTGGAAACTGGAATTGGCTGGGCCGCACTAAAAATTCTGGGATATGGTGGGCCACGAAGGATACACCCAACCCATCCTTCAAATTCGGGGAAGAGGACGCATTTGTCGGCTGTATTCGGAGGAGTCTTCGTCACGTCGCTGGGACGTAATCGGCCTACAAATGCGGCCTCAGGAGGATGCAGCCTATGAATTTGGACACCCCCATAGAATGGGTCTAAACTTGCTGTCTCTCAGAGCGACCTTCCCTCATGAGCCTTCATTGTGGCAGCACCAACATTCTTGTGCTCTCTCTCCCACCTGAGCACCACAGTACCCCATCACTGCTCACTCCTTTAACTCTTTACCTAAGTCAACTAGAAGTAAACCTCGAAACTCTCTTTTTGAACTGAGTGGTTTCTGTTATATTTCAGGCTTCTTAAAGACCAAAATGACCGAGTGTCTTTACAAAAACCCTTCTAATGGTGTTTAAGCCACATCTTTATTGATACTGAGGAGTCTAGCTTGTTAAGGGTACAGGGGAGGTTGTCACATGTCCTCTTAGAGTCGAAATAGAGTCAAAACTCCTCCGAACTCACCTCTTCAACAAAGCCTTCAACCTTTTAGGTTTCTTTATTTTTTATTTTCCATAAAGGGTCCTTATGCATATTTAACATTCTGTCTGTTAGAGCTCGGAGCCACTGACTTTGATCAAGGTTTTTGGACTATGACTGGTTTCTGGATGTTTCCAGGCCTCAACTAAAGCATTTTGGCCATGGAAACACCAGTTTCACTTGACACAGACACCGATATCTGAACCACTGACTTACTGGGCAGTCTGTTAGTGCAATTAACTGCACTACCCATATTGTTTGTCAGATAGTTGCTTTAAAGTGGTCCAGAAGGCACAAACACTGTCTAGTGTTCCAGTTCGGGCACCTTATTTAGCTGAAGAACTCTGTTTTTGATATTTCTGAAGTCTATTACATTCACCACCTCAGCACTGAAAAAGCTCACACTCTAACTCATCTTTGTGTCGGATAAAAATGGTGTATTCTGTACCTCTAAGATGTCAGCCTGGCCTCTTCAGTTTTTTCTTTTTTTTCTTCTTTAAGATGGAAAAGAAGCAATAAAAATGGAAATATGGCTGTTTTTAGATTCCAGTATCCAAGAAAATCACCATCCTCAGTTTCCGTCAGTCTGACAGACAATAAAAAAACAGCTGCCACATTAAAAAAGAGCGATATGACCACCACAGCTACAAACATTATCACCACGGACAGTGTCCTGCATTAGTGACCGTGACGGTGTCTGTAAGTCGGGCTGACCTGTGTCACCCAGACTGTAGATAATGATGGATACTGTGGCAGGTACGATACTGTTTAATTCACATTAATAACAGCGCCCCGCTTCAGTTTCATTCAGATAATGATCCAAACGAGCTTCTCTTAAATCTGTCTTACCACATATCCCCATCCATCATTTTCTCCACTCGGCCTCCGGCTCGCAATGAAATCTGCCGTCTCTCTGTACATTCTCAATTTTACACCCTCAGCCATCAAAGAGACATCTGAAATGTAACTATAACTTCTGCCATCACGACCCCCCATCATCGCTTGGATTGATTCGCCTGAGGAGACAAGTCTCACAGAATTCCTTCACATTGCTTCTAAAAAAAAAAAAAAAAAAAAAAGGTGTTTTTATTGACCTACATGATTCTTTTAACATTCTTTTTATTGTCCTCAGCCTTTGTTATCATTGTCTGTGATCATTTACGCATCATTTACCTTCTACTTTTTAAATTGCTTTATTTTTTCTTCTTCTTGTTTTTAATTTTAACATTTTATGTTTTCTTTTTACTCCTCAGCCTTTCTAAGGCAACAGTTAAGTGCTGGAAGTGCCACAATATAGTGACTCTCACCATTTGTTGTGTTGAGATGGAGTGAAGAGTTGTAAACATGTATGAGTGTCCGGTGTCATGGAGACCTGGCATTGTATGGTTCATTAAGAGGCTGCACAATGACCCTCATCTGATTGCTTCTGCTAGCCCATTCTGTCTGGCTTCAAACAGGTGATTTTTGCATAAAGTAGGTGTGCAGGGAACAGGGTGCTTAATAAATCTGAATGAATAAAACTCCATGACTCATGACAGCTGGTAAATTTAGAAATGTCTGTGTTATCCACTTAACAAGTCATCTACTATTTCAGGGTCCAAATGCTCCTTAAATTGCCTAAAACAAATGCTGAGGCACTGCTAAGAGTTAAAAATAGTCCAAATTCTGTTAGCGCCAATGAAACGGGCAATTTGGTTCTCCCAGGGTTTACAGGAAAGATTAGCATCCAGACATTTATGAAAGTAAGCCAGCTGGCTAGTTTCCATCTAAAGATAATATACCATGTTAGGACTGAAGGATTTCTATTTAAAAAAACTGGCAAGCAAAACTAAAATGTAGAGCACTTCTACAACTTCCTATCAGTTTGGTTAGTTAACATATAATGAAGTGCTGCTAGGTGGCTAGCTACAGAGCTATGATTAGGTTAATATAGAAACGCTGTCGCAGGGCAGATGTAGAGTGAGGGTTAAACTGTTCTCGCTCGTTCATGCTGAGGGGAACACGGCAGAAAGAAAACTCTGAAAATTGACCAAACTTCAACCAAGAGAACATCCAAGACGATCGATCCACAACATGAGGTTGATCGTGAATATGTTGCTGCGTGGTTCGGATTACTCGCTATGGAAAAGTCCTGATCGAAGCTTAATGCTCACACTCAAATCTGAGCAGGCCCGAGAGTGATTCTTTTCTGAAATGCTAAAATATTCACTGTGTTCGGTGTTTTTAAACCCTTAAAGATGTGCTACACACAAACGGTGCTAATGGAAAACTTCAGAGGGCGAGAATGATGGCCGAATGATTTCTGGGGACTCATCAAAGTGCTGCTGCACATTAAAAAGACAAGAGCCTTGGCACTTACCAGGCGGATTACGCAACAACTTGAAAATAATTAGTTCCATAAATTAAACTAAAACAATAAGATGAACATGAGATCAGTTTGTCGGAGCGGCTTTAAGTGAGGCAGCAAGATGAGGTGCACTGACACAGATGTGCTGATGAAAACCCGACGGACTGCTGAGCAACCGCTTTTCATTTATTGCCACATTTCCTTCTTAGTCCAGCTTCAAACTGTTGCATAATTGAAAAAAAAGCCTGTCGATAGAAAGCAATTAAAGTTTTTTTTCTGGGTTTTGATTTGTCGCCCGATAAACTGAGAGTCAGTGAGGGAGTAGTTGAGTGAAAAGTTGGGGAAGATGGAGCAGTGCTGAGTCAGTCACACTTTATGATCGCTGCTTTAGTGATGAGATGAGCCCGGTTGTTACTGTGCTGAAGTCAAAAGTATTAAACTCAGTGAACCGTGAGAAGAGCTTGGCCTCTGGTAAATGTAGCCCAGGCTGCCATCACCAGGGGGCAGAAATGATGCCCGTTCAGCATCATCACTCCACCCTTTATTCTCCAAGAATGGTCTCCAGTGGAGACTCCTACCTAAAAACAGGCTTTTTCTGATGGTGCTCATGGGTTCCCAACTCTAGTCTATGTAACAGTGAATGAGGCCTAAACAAAGAAGAAATTCACCATAAGTACTTTTTAAAGTGTTTCCTCAGTTGACCTCTGTGCCAGAGGTTCAGAGTTGACTGGCCCACCCACAACAAACACTTTGTGGTAAATATATAAGTAATAAATGTTACACATCAAAAATAAACCATTAAACAATAAATGTAAGAAATCCATCTTATTCACATTCACAAAAATAATTCCTGCTCAAAAATGGGTTGGAGGAAGCAAAAGTTTTTTAAATTCCTACCCCTATTTTACTCATCAAATCTATCTGTTGTGGTTATAGACTATATATAAATATGCATATCTAATACACGTTCCTTAGTTATGTTAATGTATACATCTTTTTATATATGTCCATAATTATTGAACTCCACCTGTTCAAAGCTTTTGCTTTTTAACCTTCAGCCTTTTAGAGCTGATGAGATATTGCTGTCCCCCTGCCAGGAGGGGGAGTGAACACCTGAATTTGTGAACACAATATAACAATAACTTGAGAATAAGTGATGCAGGATTCTGAAAATCACAGACAAGTTCAAATCTCAATGACCTTGACGTTGAGTTCAAGGTCTTTTTGGAAATCTACTAGAATTTACAAATTCATGTCATAGGTGCATCTACCAGGAGGCTGAGGGGCAGCACTGGCTGCTCCAGTATTTTAAAATGTCATCATATTGAGTTATCCATATTTAATGTACAGTACAACCATTGTGTCCCCCATGGTTTTGATATATGGATGAGACAGGGTATTAAATATTTAAACTAAATTTTGACACTCAGAAGCTGAATTGGATAAGTGGAAGAGGATAAATGGATTGATTTAACCCCACTTCATTCATTTGGTGCTTTATAAACTTAGTTTTGAAAATTTAATTAGAAAAACTTGATGTATATTTGGGAATCTTTTCAAATTCTCCTATAGACTATTCCACAAATAAATTTGTTGAGTACACCCATGTCCCCCTATAGACACATCCCTGTATGTCGGTATCACTGTGATAAAGTAGAAATTTAAATACTTTAGCAAACTAAGGAGTGTGTTTGCACAGAGCCTTTTTATTAGTGCAAGATAAATGATGGGTGGGAGGGGAGTCGGTTAAAACACACAAAAAAAGCTTTTTTTCACCTAAAGCTAGTTTACAAAGGTCATCTTATTAGGGGCACTTATTGTCTTTTCAGCACTAGGGATGGGTACCGGTATCGGTTCTGACATAAACGGTAGTAACCAGACCGAAAAGCAGCGCACATTTCGGTGCTTTATTTCAGTGCTTTTTTTTCCCTGAGCTGTGATGACCTTAGATTTTAGCCAATCATTTTACGTTTCTGAGGATAGTAGGCGGGGCCAGGTACATACGTTCTTTTAGAGCAGAGCTACAGATTAAAAATGCCCAAGGCGAAGCGGTCAAAAGTCTGGCTGTACTTCACAGCAAAAGATGCAAACTCAGCAGCCTGCAACAAGTGCTTTAAGCTGATACTGTGATACTGTCAAAGGGGGTAACACCTCGAATCCGATGAAACACCTGGCGACGCATAGCGTTTTTTTTAAAAGCCGAGAAATGCGCCGTATTTGATAGCTTGCTGCCAGACCAAAAGTGGAAAACAGTTAAACATGAGAGGTTTTTGGACCAAGTTAGTTTTTTTTCCATTGTTTTAAGCACTGCTTCCAGCCAAGAGTGATACCATGTATGCCCCATAGCTGCAGAAAAGGCTAACATTGTTATCTTTTTACAAAAAACAGCTGAACATGAGAGGTTTTTGGACCAATTTTGTGTTCTCCATTCTTTAAGCACCGGTTTGAGCACCGTTTAAGCACCGGCACCGTTTCAAAAGTACCGGTTTGGCACCGGTATCGGATAAAACCTAAACGATACCCATCCCTATTCAGCACTAAAGGGTACACAGGGCTGCTGCTGTGAAGACTTGAGAGACATTTTCTTTGGCTCTACCTGAGTTCACCGCCTTTTTGCGAGGCTGTGAAATCAGCAGCAGCATCGACTACAACAGCATCATCTTTTCTGCTGTGGTGTTTTCAGTGTTTTTGTTGAGAAAAGTAGGATCCACTTAAGCTGAATCTTTTAAGACCTTTTTATTCACACATGCTCCTACATGGGTTATACTGCGTTCAGTCGAATTTCACAACAAATGTTGTGAAACGCTTACACTGTCCAACATAAACAGCGCCATTTTCCCGCTGTTTTCCACTCCACAAGAGTGTTTATTAACATAAAAATAGTAGCAGAAAGAAAAAGTTTCACTTAGAAAGGTCAATGTAGTGTTTTGGGTTCACAGGGTAAGTGAGTTTACTGGTGTACATAAATTAATAAGACAAATTGCAAGTTAAAGCTTACTCATTGTGATGTTGTTCTTATACTCTGTGAGGTCTTAAAGAAGTCTTATGTACCTTGAGCTGAAGGAAGCACCCATCTAACTTAATGCTGCTCCCCTGTATGTGTGTTTGTACCATCAGACGACCTGGAGCGCTGCATGTACCCCCTGCTGCCCGGCACCCCCCTCACCGCCACCAGCCTGCTGTCGCTCAAGCAGAGTCAGATCAGCTCGGCCGTCAGCCTGCTCGACTTTTACTGCCGCAAAAACTGCTGGTTGCCCCCGGAGTACTACCTGTACTCCACACCAGGGCAGGACGGAAAGCTGCTGTTACTGTACAAGGTTTCAGACTGACTAAATGTTAACACACAAACATAACACTTACATATATATGTTCATGTTAGTCTAGTTTCTCTTGCAGATCCAGTTAATGACATTCAGAGCTGCTGCACTGACATTTTTTACAGTGAATTGGATCATGTAGCACCTCTTCATGTACTGTGTAGATAAGTGTTAGCTAGCTCTCTATAAAAATTAAATGTTAGTCATACTTCTTCACTTTGTGTGATTACACGATTGACTTATGGCTAAAATCGATATTGTTTGATGTTATCTACAAAAAAATTGTTGTGGCTCATGTTAACCAACTAGCATTTCCATTTGGATGTCATTTTGTTAGGTTAGGAAGCTAACTCCTTAGTCGCCTAGCTGTAACTTGGCTATGCTGCATGATTCTAGTTACAGCTGATTTGCGAGTTTATCTGTAAATACTGCTGAATTTCCTTCTTCACTGGTATTAGTTTAAGTCTGTTGAGCATATCTGTAAAAGGTCAGCTAAAGTACGAGATCAACCCTGGGAGTTTGGAGGAAATGGCAAATCACAGGCTAGATTTTTGATAAATGAATCATATTAGCAAGCATTAGCCAGAACAAAGCTAGCTTAGGGTTAGCTCGGGATTGACCCTAAAAGGTAAACACTTCGCTTCATAAGTCAGTTTTCCTGCTGATGTTTACACTAGTTTTCCCTCATAGCTCAGATGGGCTTCATTAAATAAGTGAATGACTTTTTTCTGGCTAATATTAGTTAACTTTAACATATCTGCTAACATGAACAAAATACCAATGTAGCACCTAGTAGGCTAAGCTTGTGGACTGGGTGGAGACGAGTGTCAGGGTTGATTTGTGGCAAGAGTGGAAGGAAAGGTTTACAGGATGGCAGTGAGAGCTGCTGTGATGGAGGGTGTGGAGATGTCAGCCCTGACAAAAAGACAGGAAGCCGAGCTGAAGATGCTAAGGACAGGATGAAAAGACTACAAGAGGAACATCAGAGGAACAGCTCATGCTGAGTGGTTTGGAGGCATAGTTAGAGAGGCAAAGCTGAGATTTTTGGAGATGTGCAGAGGAGTATTCTAGCGATAGGGTGAGATAGAGGCAGATGATTGGCTATGGGTGTCCCCTAAAGGCTGAAAGAAGAATCAGGCATTTCGTTTGTGCTGTGTTTGGGATCTTGGGAGGTCTCTGCTCAATACTGTCTAACAGCTGCTCACCTCACTGAAAGGAGCTCCTGGTTAACTTGTTAACATTCAGCAGAAACAGATGTGAGTCAGCCTCAGTCAAATGGCAAGTGGATCAAGTGGATTTACCTGCGTAACACTATTTATTATATCATTTTATGAGTTGGCGATATGAAGTTGGTCTTAGCGATGAAGACATAAATTTTGGCTCCAGTATTAAATATAAATTCTTACCCTCCAAATTATGATGTAACACATTTGACAAACATCTTTAAATTCAACATGCTGAAGTCAAAGTCAAAGGGAATTATACGTCTTATAAGGCTTATAAGAGATATATTTTTATTATAGGAATATATTGTTTGTATGAAGATCACTTGATTGTGTTAACTGTTCTTCGTGTTATTATGTCATGTGTGTAGTTGTCGACTTTTCCGGAAAATAGGTCGATATTTTATTTAATTCAACAGGGGAAATTATGGTGTTGCAGCAGCAGGATAATGAATAAAAATGGTAGAGTCTACAATAAATAAAGTAAAAAATTAAAGTGCTAAATTTTTATATGGTACAACAGTGATAAAAAATAAAGGGAGATTGTGCGCACGAGCACTGCAGACTGCATTAATGCATAAACATGTACTCCATAAATCTCCATAAACTGGTGTGAGAAGGTGTAATAGAGAAATATATGTTTGTCTGTAACCGTGCATAACGTTAATGACGCAATATATACATAACTTGACCATACTGAATTATTTATAGTTTCTATATATCTCATACATATGATTCTGCTGCAGGCACAAGGATGGATTATTTTACAGGCTGGTGGGAAAGGTTTGGTGCTCCGGGCTGTAAAGTCCACAGCAGTAAATTATGTACATCACAGGGCTGATTTGCAACACAATTATGTACATAGATGAGAAATATTTCTATGTCACTCAGTTTGAAGATTTAAAAACATGAATAAATTGGTATTCAGTGATTTTTTTTTTTTACTTATTACGCATTCTTGTTTCAGTGAAGTCTTACATATCATGGCCATCTGTAACATTATCCCAGTATAACATCCAAATTCTTCCTGCGTTAAGTTATCAGCATATTCTGTAGTGTGTGTAAGAGGAAAAAATTCAGCAGTTCCATTTAAAGCTGACTTTTAAAAAAACAAACAAACATTTTTTACACCCTTTCACAAGATGACAAGTTACAGGAACAATCATAAAACCAGCCTGTTTTTCTTCTTTGTTTTCCAACGATGCAGTTGTGACTGTGGCTGACCCCATTAATTACCTCCGCGCTCTTTGTATGTCATTTTTTTCAGTGAAACGATTAAGTGTTTGTTTCTACATAAATCAAACTCTGTGTGTGTGTGTGTGTGTGTGTGTGTGTGTGTGTGTGTGTGTGTGTGTGTGTGTGTGTACGTGTACATGTAGGTGGTGATACAATCCACACGAAGGACGTTCATCCCTGACAAGCTGTGTGTGCTGCTGGATGATGCCAAGGAGCTTGCTGCTCAGACCACCCTGTGGAACCTTGGTACTCCTCAACACACACACACACACACACACACACACACTGTAAACAGTTTTCATGTGAATAAATGAGCAGCTTGTGCCAGACCCAAACACTGCCCAGCCTCCCTGGGAAGGTATATGCCAGGGTGCTGGAGAGGAGAGTGTGTTGAGTCGAACCTCAGACTTGGGAGAAGGGTGAGGACCGCTCAGCCCCACTCTTGGTTTGCGTTTCTTCCAGTCAGTCAGACTCATTTGGAGCGTGCGTTGGACGTCACCAGGGCTCGTCTTTGGTAACAGTTCACAACTTTAATTGGACAGTAACAAATAATATTTCAAAGAAATTTGTAATAGCGATGTTTCTGACGATATAGAAAAAAGTACTGAACAGTGTTTTAATCGATGCTTCTAGCTTGGCAGGCAGCGAATGTAAGTTAAGAAATATCGTAGGTAGTGTTTTCTCTGGAAATTTTAAATAAAAGTGTAAAAGAAATTGCGAGCTAGTATGAAGTTAGATCAGCCTTTTCAACCAGCTGCTTAAAGTCCCACCATGTAAACACATCAGTGATTTCCATCCACTCTTTGCTCTTCCTGTCACGTGGAGCGCAGTTAGCCAGTCGTTTGTTTACATTTAGGTCGCACATGACCAGCTGCTAGCATCTTCTCCTTTGTAGCCTGGATGTAGTCGACAGTGAAACACGCTTGTTGCTTCCACTTTTATCAGCAACACTTTTCTTGTATAATTTGGAAAGTATGTTCTTTGTTGGAAGTTGCTGAAGTAATGATATAACACGGCCCTAATGGAGAGATTCTAGGTACAGTCAAACAAGCAGACGGTCTGCTTTGGTTTTGTCAGGGTCACATCTCCTGCTGGTCGTCAACGACCTCTAGCATTAAAGCAGCGTGTAAACGACAGAAAATACGGAAAGAAAGTCGAGGTTTCTGGTAAAACTTTGCTGCTTTCCAAGGTCCACACACAGGAGGATCAGCAACACTTTATAACAGTGACTAACTTTAACCCTCCAAAGCTGAAGGACATGCCGGTGAGCCCTAATTACATGACTGGTTTAAGATGATGTAGCAGTGAGATGAACCCCCGCTAAGTCTCCGTTTCAACTGTTGCTGAAAGTGCAAACTTAAAATTACATACTAGTTTTCAAATTTTGTCAATGGGCCAAGTAAAACTAGAGTTATGATAATAGCTTGCAACATGCTTTTTGACCCTGTGGCACAGACACCCACGTTTTTGAATGTGATAACCTGAGACTGAGGCGACTTATGACTTTTTTGATACCATTGGTGCATCTTCTGAAAATTAAAGACAAGTTATGAACCTCTTTGTGATCTTGACTTTGAGTTCATGGTCAAGGAGATTTTCTGGAAATTTTCAAATTGACACCATAGGAGCAGCTGCAAGGAGGCTGAGGGGAAGCTCAGAGAGAATGGTAAAATCAAAAGTAGTTAAAAACAGACAGTTATACTTTTGACCCCCAGAGCGTTGAACCACTTGATCACAATCCCAGCCCCATGTTTTTGGATTGATGTGTGTGATTGGTTGGTCTCTATGTTGGATTATTATCGGCCAGTCACGCCTCACAGCAGCAGTGCTAACATCTACTGGGTTTGAATCCACCGTCTGGCCGACGCCTTTCTGTGTGGAGTTTGGATCTGTGTGGGTTTTCTCCGGGTACTCCGGCTTTCTCCCACATGGCTTCAACCAAAGACATGTAGTTAGTGGGGTTAAGTTGACTGGTGATTAACTTACATGGAAGCTGGGATAGACTCCAGCCCCCCTGCCAACTTCCTCTAACCTCTTTAGAAAAGAACAAAAGTAAAGACAAAACGAGTCTAAAAGGCTGAATTACTTAGCCTGGGTCAGTGGACGGGCTGTTGTACAGTCCGAGCACAAACGTGTAGTTTGAAAAAATGAGCAGCAGTCTCAGTTTTTGCCCTTTTGTCCTTAAAAAGCAAACAACGTCTTCGCTTGAGCAGGCGAGTCACCAACTATCAAATTAAAGGCAGATCGTGTTTAATCTCCCAACAGCATCACAGACGGGAGGATTCATGAGTCACGCTGATGCAGAGGATCTCAAAAGGAGGCTCTCTCACTTTAATGGCTGTTTTAATGAGGTTATAATAATAAGAGTACTCTCCATCATCAGTATTCATACAGCAGGACTCCTTTCAGCAGCAGAGCAGTGTGCTTTTTGCAGTCTCACCATCATCATTTGTTTCCATTCACGTTGTTGTCCGGGTTCCTGCAGGGAATTAAACTGTGACATTAAAATAAAGGAAAACACATTTCCTGTAATTGTGCTTTAGGAAAATGCATTTGAAGATGGAGTGTTTTAAAAATGATGCTTCATAGTTGTCGCCTTTTTCATCCTGCGCCCTTCATTTTAGAGCATAGTAACATGGATCAACACAGCAGGGGGCGGTAACACTCACACTGTGAGCATAAAGAGAAAGCCAAGTGTGCTCCAACCTTTTTAGCTTACAACAATAATTGATGTGGACTTTATTAATTAATAAACATTATTACAGAACATGTGCAGTGAAATATTACATCTGCCTGGATTAGGACGCTAGAATCCATTTTGGTGTTTAATTTGTATTTTACATGTTAGAAAAGCCTTAAAGTGACTGAGATTTTTTTAAACAGTGCAGGAACAATGTCTTAATTTTTCATTAATTTAATATTTATTTAAAAACAAGTCCTTAGAGATTTAATTGTCTTTATCTAAGTGGAATCCAACAAATAAAACCACACCATTAAAACCATTAAAAATGAATAACAGACATGGGCCAAAAAAAGACCAAACAAAAAACACCAAATTCAGCTTTTAAAATAAAAAGTAATAAAGAAAAAATGTAAAATTAAACAATATATTTTTATTATACAGTTGTAGTATATTAGTATTATTTTAGTTTAATAAAACTATTTAATTATAATGTCATCAGTAAAATGAGCCATGTTGTTATTTGATTGATGTTTTTTCAGTTGTGTTTATATCCAGAGTATTTAAACTGGCAGTACTAGTGTACCTTACAGTGAGACGAGTATTTTGAGCGTAGCCACTGATTGGCTCATGGTTCAGGACCCTGCAGGGGCCATTTGGGCGGGGTTCTGATGCCCGGTCAGCTAAAAGCTGAAGGAAGGCAAGAAGAAACGTGGTTGTTTCCCCTGAGAGGAAAAAGCTGCTTGGCAGTCATGCTGTGTCGCTCCAGCTGTCGGAGGCTGAACTCTTTCCACCTGCAGCTCCCTGCGAGCCAATCGCAGCGCTGCCTGTCTGAGCCAGCGTCTCCTGAACCCTGAGCGCAGCAGCCACACGCTGCAGCTTTGAGAGGATCTGTTCAAAGTGAGATATTTAAAATCAACACCACCTGCAGACTGCGGGGAATAAAACTTATCAGCTCTGTTAGTGAAAATGTTTTTCCAGGTGTTTTTAACAGCTAAAAAAAACAAAGTCTGCAAGTATTTTATATACATATATATTTGAGCAAAAATCAGACAAAGTTAGGAAAAACCATTTAATGGTGAAACTTGAAGGGTCAGTGAAAACGGTTGTAGATTTGCATGATTTACAGTTCAGAATAAGCCTTCTTTAAGCAATACTGGGCCTCTTCTCACTTTAATGCCACCTTGATTGGCATTAAACCTGTAAACCTGCTGGTGGGCATCACCCCTCTGAATTTTTTTTTCACCCAGAGGCACCCATCCATCCATGGTGATTAGCTGGATAACAGAAGCAGTGGTCTAAGCAGATACACCCAGACCTCCCTGTCTCTAGCTAGCTTGTCGTCAGCGGCTGACACGGCAACCTGAAGCGTTCTTAAGCCAGCTGAGGGCCATGCTTCCTTTCAGAGTGTCTTGGGTCTGCCTCGGGGGTCTCCTCCTGGGAGGACATGGCTAGAACATCTCATTAGATGCCCGAACCCACCCCAGCTGGCTCATTTTTATAAGTGAAAGAGTAGCAGGTCTACTCTGAGCTCGAACCTGTCTCAAAGGCTGAGCCCTGCCACCTGTTAATGGAAGCTCGTTTCTGCTGCTTTCACCTACCTTCCCATTTTTTTCTTTAGTCTTCACCAGAGCTCCTCGTTACTCCTCGGTTTGGGGCAGTAAGTCAACCCTGAGCCAGAGTGGGTACTCCACCCGTTCTGCCCATAAAGTTATGAACAGAAAAATGTGTGAGTTAGTGTGTGTGAAGCAAGCTCTCGCTGCGGTTTTACAAGGACTGAAGGTAGGTACAGACCAGATACCTCATTCTGCTGAGGCACCACAGGACATCCTGAGGAACACCGTCTTCTCCAAGTCCACTAAACACATGTCAACTGGTTGGCCAGACAACCACGGACCCTGAAGTACCTTTGAGAGGATAAGGAGCTAATACGATGTCCACGAATAGGACAAAAACCACAGTTTTCCTCCTATATTCAAGGCTGGAAATACCCATGACCTCAATCTTTTTTTTCGTACTGCTGCTCTCAGGTGAAGTGATTACTAGTTGACGATAGTGTGAAAATATAATAGAGCTCGAGTTTCTCACTAAATGTGTCTCTTGTGGTTGGAGCTTAAAATCAGATTTAACTCGAAGAAGTCTGGACATGAGTGTGAGGATGAGGAGGAGAAGGAGAAGAAGAGGCGATTTTTAAAGCACCGAGAGGCTGAAATACGATTCGGATGTTTTTCTTAATTGACTTCAGGAAGCAGGCTTACGTCCCTGCGGTTTGACATTCGGACCAGCACAGAACCCAGACACAATTAAAAATGTTTTCTTTTTGCCTTTTGAAAACAAGATGTTGTTTTTAAAGAGTGCAGAGCAAAGCTGGGAGCGCCCCGGCGACTGGACGCTTTTAATCAGCCTTACTTGCACTGAATCCATTTTTTAACAGTCTCGCTGCTCCACGGGGAGCCTGAGATCTCTGTCCATACTGCATCTCCTCCCCTTTCTCTGTAGCTTCCTTCATCTCTTTTCAGGCACTTCAGGTCACACACAGTATATAAATATATACACTGCTTAGAACATTAAGGGGATGCTTAAATCTTGCATACATTGTGCAACTTTAAAATTAAAAGAAAAACCAAAGTCAGACCATTACTGACTCACTGCTAAACTGGTGGTGCGGGATGATGGCTGGAAGAGGCAAGGCGCCATGGCGTCTCCAGACTCGTCACATCTGCCACATGTGCTCAGTGGGAACCTGCTCTCCCCTGTGAAGATAATGGGGCACCACTAGTCCTGGTGATCTCTGGGGAGAGACAGTCAAACAGTAAGGTCCCACTAGAACAGGGGTGTTGGACGAAGGAGAATTTCACTGATCCGGTCCATCTTAGATCGAAGTGGGCTGGATGTGGCTCATGATGTTTAAATGAGGATATCGGGGCCTCACTAGAGACGGGTCAGAGACGTGCGCGAGTAGCCCAATGGTGTAGAGCTCTGGGACTGTTCCCTCCTGCTGTTGCGCTGAAGCCCCGTGATGGCTCCATCCAGCTCTCCTCTGGTAACGGCTCATCTCCAGATATCACCTCCTCACTCTTGACCCAGAGTGAGGAGGAGACACAGCACACCTTCTTGCCTTGTTGCACTGATGCATATTAGTGTGGCATCATGGAAGAGTCGAAGTACTTGTTTAGCCGGAATGGGCGTCAGGTACCGTCTTATGCCACCAGCAGTAACAGAGACACTAACACAAAGTAGAGAGAAATCAGTCAGGAGGGATAAAGAGAGAGCAGTGATCTGTGGCCACCACCTCCTAAACCAGTTGTCCCCAACCACGGACCACGGACTGGTCTGTGAGTCGTTTGGTACCGAGCCGCAAGAGTTGAGGCTCGGGGGTAAAATTTATGGTTTTCAGGGTTTTTAGTGTTTTTTTGGGGTTTTTTTGTCGTTTTTATCTTTAACTCGGTTTCCCTGAGTCTTCTTCCGTGTGTTAGGAATAAATCTTTTTTTTTTGGTACCGGTACTGGTTTTATTTTGTTGTATTTATCTGTGACACCTTAAAGGCCGGTTCGTCAAAATATTGTCGGACATAAACCGGTCCGTGGCTCAAAAAAAGGTTGGGGACAATGTCCTAAACCATTCCCTTTTTTGGAAGCAGCCTCTCCAGTGCATTCTTACTTTTATTTACACCAAAGCAGGTGAAATATTCATTTACAATAGTGTCTGCTTCCTGACTGAACAAACTGAAGTTTAACTGGCTTTGTGCTGATGACAAATTCTTTCTGTTTTATATTCTTTCAGTGCTCGTGTTTTTCTGTTTGTCTTATTATTATTATATAAAATGAAAAAGTTCAAAATGGATACAGCAATAAAAACACAACTATCTGTGTTATGTAGACATCTCAAAGTCTCAATATGTACACAAAAAATGCAGTTTAATTTCATTGTAATAACTTTGCCTTGCCTTCATTATGTGTAACAAGGTAAAAAAAACTGCTGCTGTAATATTCATTGGCTGTGTGTACTACGTGGGTTAGACCAAACTAGAATACGGGTGACTATCCTTAAACACCATAAAGCAGCATAAAATTAAAGTTAGTAATGTAAAAAAAAAAAAAATCAGTGGTTTTCAAACTTTTTCTGCCCTAAGCCTGTCTGTCTTCATATCTGAAGAAAATAGCATCTCTTTGTTGGGGCTCTAAAGTTAATTTAAAATCCTTTTTTTCCCCTGCCAACAATTATTAAAACAAGATATTGAGAAAAAAATAATATTCTGTTTTTGCCTTTCAGCACATACCTTTTCTTTACCTTTGCCCCTTCATAAAAGCCCACATTGATTCCCCTCTGGGCTGCGGCGTGTTTAATTCAGTTCACTTTCATTTACTTCTGCAGTTAAAATAATATTGAAGTTCAAAAAAATCGACTTAATTGAAAAAAGATTTTTTCTTCTTCCTGTTATTTTTTTTAAAGTTTAAACAAACAGTGTATTTATTAAACTGTCATGAGTCACGTCACATATTTGTGATCTCACTGTTAGCCAAAATAATTCAGACTATCATTCGTACCAGACTCGAGCAGCAGATGGAGACACTCTTGCACATCACACCTACAATTCTCTTGCTTTGCAATGAACCCAACTGGCATGCGACCCTCTTCCATTGTATGACACTTTCTCACAGTTAACTGTCTCTGCGTTACATGCTGCATCTTCTACAGTTCAGTTCAGTTTTATTTATGTAGCGCTAAATCTCAGCAACAGTTGCCTCAATGCGCTAATATGTAATCATCATTAAGTAAGACAAAGAAAATGGAGAAAAACCCAACAATCATATGACCCCCTATGAGCAAGCACTTTGGCGACCGTGGGAAGGAAAAACTCCCTTTTAACAGGAAGAAACCTCCGGCAGAACCAGGCTCAGGGAGGGGCGGGGCCATCTGCTGCGACCGGTTGGGGTGAGAGAAGGAAAACAGGATAAAGACATGCTGTGGAAGAGAGACAGAGGTTAATAACAGGTATGACTCAATGCAGAGAGGTCTATTAACACATAGTGAGTGAGAAAGGTGACTGGAAAGGAAATACTCAATGCATCATGGGAATCCCCGGCAGCCTACGTCTATTGCAGCATAACTAAGGGAGGATTCAGGGTCACCTGGTCCAGCCCTAACTATATGCTTTAGCCAAAAGGAAAATTTTAAGCCTAATCTTGAAAGTAGAGATAGTGTCTGTCTCCCGAATCCAAACTGGAAGCTGGTTCCACAGAAGAGGGGCCTGAAAACTGAAGGCTCTGCCTCCCATTCTACTTTTAAATACTCTAGGAGGAACAAGTAAGCCTGCAGAGTGAGAGCGAAGTGCTCTAATAGGGTGATATGGTACTACAAGGTCATTAAGATAAGATTATTTAAGACCTTGTATGTGAGGAGCAGGATTTTGAATTCTGGATTTAACAGGGAGCCAATGAAGAAACGCCAGTATAGGAGAAATCTGCTCTCGTCCCTGTCAGCACTCTTGCTGCAGCATTTTGGATCAGCTGAAGGCTCTACAGGGAGTTTTTGGGAGGACTTCCCTGTCGCCAGCTGCCAGTGCTTAACTAACCTTAATTGATTGTGTAATGTGATCTCAGTGTTTCCTGTCTGTCTATGATTATGTGCTGGCTTCAGACTGGAAATGGCTCAGCTCATAACCTTTAATGACAGCTAATCATTTGATGAGAGCGGGTGAGGGGAGCAGATAATCTCCGTGCACTGCTTTCAGTTCACTCAGTTAAAACGAGACTACAGTGCATGAAGGCCTGCAACAGGTGGGATGGTCTTCAAACCCACCCCACCCCTCTACAACCCTGACTCTAACAAGAAGGCTGTATGGAAGGACCAAATAACAGTAGTTTATAAGATGCACATAGATACATCTTTGCACCTTTCACTTTTTTATCTTTTTGGCTCACTGGGTGCAAATGCAGTAATCGACCTTTGAGAACTACAGATACAGTAAATAAAAACTAGAGCGAAACAATAAACAAATAATAAGATCTTAACTGAAAGAAGGCAACCAGCACAAACTGATTTCCCCTCTTTCCTTATCTCCCTCTGTCAGTCCTCAGTCTGTTCCAAATGAATCCTAAAATTCTTTTTTACAATTTATCTTTTCCTTAATCTTTTTCTCTCTTTTTTGGCCAACGTTTACATCTAAATCCATGTATGGAAGTGTGCATCTTGTGATGAATGTAAGACCTTTATGGTTGATTGCTGGAACATATATAATTATCTTCAGTGGGTGGCTTTTATTCAAACTGTGTGTTTTGAGAAGTGCTTTACAAATAATATTTTTCCCCGTCTCCTCTTTTCTCCTCCAGACTTTTCTTTTCTGACCGGAGCATCCTGTGACTCTCCCAGCAGCAACTCTCCTCCTCTCGCCATGTCCCCGCCTGCTGCCACTGTCACCACTCCAGGGGTCCTGACCTGCACCAGCCGGGCCTTCGCCTCCTGCCTCCCTCCTCCTCCTCCTCCTCCTCAGTCCCCGTACCCCCTCTCCACCCTGTCTTCTCTCTCCTCGCTCACCCCTGCCGCCTCTCCGACTCAGAGACTCTACATCAGCCCGCAGTCGCCGTTCTACTGATGGTGAGACTCACTGCTGCACTGAGTCTCATCGAGGAGATACATACTGTCTCTGAAGACTTTTTGTGTCCTACTAATATAAGAAAGGTTTCCAAGGAGACAGAGTAAAGGCGGTTTGATTTTATGCCCTAATTCAGTATAACTAATTTTATTTGACATTTTTTGTGGTTTATTTAGTTTTGCACTTCAGAGCATGTCTTCTTCAAAACATCTGCTTTTGATATGGCATATAGATACACTATATGGATAAAAGCATTCATTCATCAAGCTTCACATTCATATGAACTGAGTGACTGATGTTGGATGAGAAGGCCGAGCTCTCGGTCTCCTCTCTAATTCCTTCCAAAGGTGTTGTATTGGGATGAGGACTCTGTGCAGGCCAGTCAAGTTTATCCACACCAAACTTGCTCGTCAATGACTGTATTGAGCTTTCTATGTACATTGGTGTGCAGTCATGTTGGAGCAGGAAGGGAACATCCCTAAACTGTTCCCAAAAAGTTGGGAACATGAAACTGTCTGAAATATCTTGCTGAAGCATTAAGAGGCTTGGGTGCAGCTAGGCTATGGAAACCTCTTCTAGCAGAAGCAGTCTGCATGCGTAGGTGCTTGATTTATACATCTGTGGCGATGGAAATAATTGGAACGCCTGAATTAAATGATGTGGATGAGTAAGTAAATACTTTAGGCCATGTATTGTATAATGAAAGGGTTTAGTTCTTTTGGCAGATGTTGTATGTAGGTAATGTTTTCATCTGTGCTACAGATGAACCAAAGGTCACTGCATTTCATCATATATCACTTTAACAGTGCTTGCCAATAACCGGTTAACGCAGATGTTTCTATGAAGTAACACTGTGAGCCGACTCCAAATAGCCCATTAGGAGCCAGGAGAAAAGTTGTATACATATATTTTTGACGTCTTTTGTTTACTGTTTTGTCTTTATGCCCTCCAGTCATTTTCTGCCGGAGGTGTTTCCTCACCTGAGGGTCAGAAGTTAGAGGAAGATCCACAGGAGGAAAAGTGCGAGGAAGAAAAGGCAGGACTGTGTTTCTTACAATTACACTCCACACGGTGTAATTGTACATTGCTAATGGGCCTTTTTACATTAGAGCCTCTGTTATGTTAACTTTCGTCGTCCTGTTATGTTGTGAGGGAAGGGGCGTAGTCACTGTTCTGTCATCCTCTTCTTATTCTAGAGGAATTTTTGTAGCTGCCGACTTCCTTCACAATCCAACTTTAAATATGGAGCTCCAAAACAAAAGACCAGTTTCTTCTTTTCTGTTTTTGTGTGAGCTGTTTTGCACCCAGGCTGGTTTTAAGAGTTTAAAAAAAAGAAGAAAAGCACGAGGAAGATGGAGCCTCTGCAACAACTTTTGTTGTTTATTCTCATTTAAACTGCATTTAGCACAAACAGAGGCACAGTTAGTTTTTCATGGTTTAGTTTCACATTTGTGCTTCTGTAGTTGTTTAGTGTTCATAAAGAAAAGTTCATTTTACAGTAATGAAAAAAGCAACGGGGGGGGGGGGACGTCCTTTTAAAGGGTTGATCTATTCAAAAGCAGGCACCTGAGTAAATATCTCTGGAAAAATTTTTTTTCCAAATTTACAACTATAAAGCAGACAAAAATTATAAAATCAGCATTTTTATTTACATTTACAAAATAATTAGTTGTTGCATGCCTTAGAGATAATATTGATGGTATTTCGTTATTTTCGAAGACTTTCATTGTCATTATGGGAACAGTTTTGACCTTTAATTTATGGGGGTCCTTAATTAATGGGGAAAAGGTAGAATAATCAATAAAAATCCATAACATAGTATTTTATGTTTTAGAATTTGTCTTTATGGGACCTGAAATTCACTTGTTATTGGTAATTACGTCATAGTTTAGGCCATTTTTCCATTACAGGTAGTATAAAAAAGTTAATTAACTGCCAACATAATCAGCAGATTGATCAGTATAAAAGTACGATTATTAATGGTAGACCTACAGATAAATATTCTTCCATTTGTTTTGTTCTTTTTTTGTAGACACTTTGGAATTCAAAAAGGATTTTCTAGAAATTTTATAATTGTTTAAAGATGATTTTACAGGAAATTGTTACAAAATTACAGATTTTGTATAAATATTTTGGAGATGAGGACATGCTGTATATGTTTTCTTCTTACAGTTTTACATTTTTAAAGCAAGCAGAATTTATAAATACTTTTTTGCTGTGCCCTGGGGGAGTTTGAAGTCTAGAGGAGAGGGTTGTTCCTTAAAAAATGAATTCAAAAGCACTGAAAGGTGAGTTTGACAGTTTGAAATTCATCGTTTTTAAGATCAAAGTAACAGCGGAGTGTTTTTATGTTCATGTTTTTTTTTTCTCTTTCTTGATTAGTTTGACTGATGCATGTTGTTTGGACTTTAAATGTTTTACGTATTTACAGTGACTGTGTTTGCGTAGTTTTACTTCACGTTCATTTTACTCTGTCCCTTGTTTCATACAAAGCTCCTGACACATGTTGCTCTGCTCGACTGATTTTTAGGAGAATTTGTGTTTAAAAACAGAGCGAAGATCCTGTTTGTGACAGAGAATCTGAATATTTTTAATGCATGTCAGAATATTCGTCCCAGTTGTCGTTTTAGTGAGATCCAAACCAGACTGCAGACTGAAATCTTTTCAGTCGTGAATAAGAAAAGCAGAAACAGTAGTGATAGTAAGGCCAATTAGAAATCACGATAGTGTGTAAAAGAACAAATCTTAGTTGCTCCGAATGTTACCCTATTTATTAAAAACAGATATGAAGTATTTCACAACGCTCAAAAAGTAATGAAGGGTTTGCTTATAAGCTTCCCACACGGTTAAATTTCAAGCACATGAAGTCAAAGAGTTTTGTGTATTCATGTGAATCTCTGTGTTGTAGTTCAATCTCAGGAAACTTGTTTCCAAAAATTAAACACTGGGAGTGTGGGAATTAAACTCTGCCACAGTTGATTCATTTACACCTGTACCGTTTTTGGTCTACGAAATGGTTGAATAGTATAAAGTACAATACTATGCAAAAGTCTCGAGTCACCATTCATTTCTTTATATTTTGATCCAAAGAAGCCAGGCTTTCTTGAATTTGAAAGTGGGTTTGAGCACTGGTTCTTTGGGTTTTGTAGGACTTTCTGTAGGCTGCTTTTTCACTCATTCAGTCCAGTCCAGTCTTTGTACCTGACTGTTTACAGAGAATGTTTCTTGTCTGTTTGCTTGGCCACTTAACACTGATCTATGTGTCATTCAAACATTAAAAACCACACCAAACTCAAGGGATTACCCAGTGTTGTGTCCACACATGACAGAAAGCTAATTCACACAACTAAATCAAAGAACTAATTTTAAATTATACACATTTTCTACTAGCACCTTGTTACAAAAACACATTGTTTGTTCCCATTTCTGTAGTTGAATCTTGAGAAATTCCAAAGATAACACAGTTTGACAGATAAAATTGAATTTTTGCACCAACAAGGTGATTCCGAAAGAGCTATTAGCAAAAAACCTGGCATATGTCAGCATGATGTGCAGTGTATCCTTAAAGAAACTGTGGAAACTCGAGAAGTGGAGGACAAAAGAAGTGTGAGGCCTAAAAAAAAAGGATCTACAGCAGATGAACAGGAAGTCATGTCCTTAAGGAAATGGTCTCGGTGGAAGAGTGGCAGTAAGGCCATTCTTTAATCAAGGGAAACGGAGAAAAGGTTGAGGTGTACCAAAATTAACAAGAACTGGACTGAAAAATCAGCAGCAAGAGGTCTGATGGAGTGAAGAGTCCATATTTGTCATTTTTGGTTTAAAGAATCGTTAGGTTGTATGGAGGTGGTCAGCAGAGATGTACAACAGTGAGTGTCTGCAGCCATCGGTAAAGCATATTGGAGGTAGATGGAATTATGAACACAGAAAAGTACTATCACATTATAATCCACCATGTATTAACATCTGGAAAACATCTGATAAATACACAGTGGAACACTATCAGTCATGGATCGGCCTCCCCAGAACCTGGACCTAAACGTTATTGAAGCACTGTGGGATCATCTCAACAGAGAATAGAAGAAAAGGCAGCCAACATCTAAAAAGAGCTTTGAATTTCCTTCTAGAAGCTGGAGAACTATTCCTGAAGATATTACAAAGATCACTTGCATGTGTTCATGTTTCAAATTTGCACTGACATCAATCATAAACTTCAGTCAAAGTGGCTTACTTTCAAGTTGGAGATAATCAGAGGTGATGGAAGAATGGAGTAGAGCAGGGCGATATGACCAAAAATATTTATCACGATATACATTTGAAAATTTGCGATAACGATATAACTGACGATAAAATTGACACTAGACAAAATACTTTACAACTCCACAACTTTATTAGTGCAAAAAACCCCATCAGTGTATTTTCACTTAAACAAGCAGCTGTTTTTTTATGTGCAATAAAGTTATATAAAAATGTAACAGTGCAAATTCCTTGCTGACAGTTTAACCAAAAGGCATTTCCAGTGGAAATTGGCCGACATATCCTCAGCACAACCATGTATAATATCCACAAAACTTAAAAAGAGGTCATACACACACAATACGGTAATATTATGTTGAAGCACAGTACGTATCACTCCGCGAGGCTCCTGCCTACGATAGCCGTAATGCTCTGACAATCCATCAAGCAGTGCGGCTTCGTAGCTTAGCAAAGTCGTACTAAAACATTTGACAGATTTTCGAGCGCTGTGTACCACATAGAATCGTTTCGAGGTCAGTAAACACAACCAGAATTCATACATAAGGCACACGGGATTATAAGGGGCAGTGCCGATTTTCAGAAAAATCAAAGGATTGATTTTAAGTGTGCCGTATTTTCCAAACAACACGGTAATAACGACGGCCCGCTAGCATACGCTACCAAAAATAGTGCTTTGTTGTGTATCTGACGGACGAAAGCTAAACCAGTTCCACACCACTGAAGTTGCAGCATTTTTACAAACCAGTTCTGGTTCATCCGTTTCATTTAACGATCCACTTTCGCTCTTCTCATTCTGCGTCGCCGCCATGTGCGTATGTAAACATAGACACTGCGCATGCGCGTTTTACCCACATTCTATCGCGATATTTCATTTTCCTATCGTTGCCCAACATTATACCGGTATTACCGTGAACGGTATGATATAGCCCAGCCCTAGAATGGAGTCTACTACACCGCAAACCCAGTGTGTCCAAGCTGGAAGCCAGTACAGCTGGTCAGGAACACGCATGTGTGTGTTGTTGGGGGGGGAGGGCGGATTCAATCCACTAATGTTTTTTGAAACAAGAAGAAGACTCTAGAAGAATATCATGGCTTCTCCTTCGATCACTGTTCTCAGTGGAAAATATAACGCTGGTGTTTTATAGAGAGCTGATGTTCTTGAAGATGGTTGTTTTCATTCAATTTCAAGTCCAAAGCTCTAATATCTTGGCTAAGAGTTCCTGTTCAGTGTGCTTGTTGTCATTTAATGTAATCCCTTTTGAGCTCTCCACATGGTGTTTGATATAAATCAGTTTTTTGGAACACACCAATGCAGTCTTCCATTAGCACTTGTCTTATGCACCAGGTTTGGCTCACTGCAATTTGGCCTATTAAACACAATAAATTTCATGCTGAAGGGGCAACATTTTTGACCCTTCAGCATTAGATGGCAAGGCATCCAGGTGATTACCTTCAAAGGGGAGATTTAATTTAAGACTTCAGATTTTGGTTCGCTGAGCTATAGATGTTTTACAACACACCTCATATTTGGCACCCTGAAGCTTAAACGGATATAAAAGATCTTTGCTGAGCTGGGATGACTCAGCATCACACAAAGTGTTCTGTATATTTTGTAGGAAAAGTAGCACTAGCCTTTCGTGTCAAACTAATGTATACAGACTTCCATCAAGATGGTTGTTTTGACCCCTTGAAAGCCTGCCATAGGTAACTAATGAAGCTCCTTTTCTGTTTTCTGTTTTCTGTTCTCCTTTTCTGTGGTTTCTGTTGTATTTCTGGTGTCTTATACAAGAAAATTTCTGAGTTTGTATCAGATGTTAGTGACGGTGGTCTGACCGTGTAGCTAAATCCTCCTGTTCTGCCTGCTAGCCATTGCCTGAGCTGTAAACTAAATCGTCAGCGGACCACAGCAGATAGTTTTGAAATTGGAATTTGGCAAATCCCACACATCTTTGGCTCCCTGAAAGGCATGTTTACCTGCATATTGATGGTATTGAACGAAATCTGAAGCACAAATGTCGGAAACAAAAGCCAAATTCTTGTTTCTTGTCTTTAGATATCTATAGACTACTTACTTGATGACTTCTTACACATGTTTTTCTTTTTTTGGCATGTCTACTTGGTTTTAGATCATGCAGAAGAAATGCCAGTACTGCTTGAACTAAAGCAAAGAACAGATGAACAGTAGTTCCTGTCTTTTCAGTTTCACTGCCTTTGGATTCTTGTTTTCCTCTAAAGGCTTGCTGCTCTGCTGCTCTGCTCCTCTGCAGCTCCTATTTCTCTTCAGCACTTTTCTGAACTCTCAACCTTCCACACTCGAGGAACTTTGTACTTGATTCAGTCTTTGTAGCATGAAAACTACCAAAAGAGAAAAAAAAAATCAAAGCACAGAGCACACGTCTGCCAGGTTTTGACCTTGAAGTTTTCTTAGGATTTCCAGAAGGGAACCCATTAGAAGGACTATTCTTTCCCCCTTTTCACTTATGTGAAAGGTTTTTATTTCCGATTCAGTATTGATTCTCACCAATAATCAAGCCTTATGGTCGATTTAGTAGTTGCGTTTGAGCTTTCAGATTTCTCAGAGCATGTATACAATGTCAGAACTTTAACTTTTTAGGAAATGGGGACCAAAGGTCATAGAAATGCTTAAAGAAGCAGGCTGTTCGGAGGACTCTGTATTGAAATGTTGTTTTTTTCTTTTTTACCGTATTTGAATGGTTTTGCTGTTAAAAATGCTCCTTCATTGTTGTTTTTAGTGCTAAAGGGTCACAGTGTTCTCAGTGAGTTTGTGTGTTGGCAGTCAGATACAGCGCGTACATCCATCACGAGATTACATCCAGAGCTGCTGCTCTGATGCAGCAGTGTGCTGGTATGTGTGCTTGGAGATATAGAGCACGAGTAATTGAGTGTGTGATTCTGAGTAGAGATGTGTGTTTGCAGTTACTCTGTGTAGCAAACGTATCTCTTCCACTGATAGACAGGTCTAAGAAGCTGCTCAATCGTTCTAACTTTATGAGGGAAAGAAGACACCTTAACTGAAGTGTGTAATGGCTAATCATTACACCCTTAAGTAATTGTGGACAGAACGAACAGCATCCACTCTTTTGGTTTAAGCAGCACTGATGATGTTGATAAGCTCGGTGCTGTAGTTCAACCCAAACCTTCCTTTATTATGAAATTCTCTCCTACTCTTCTTACAGGTTAGTTTTTGAGACTAACCTGTAATTGTTCATCATTGACAAAGGTCAGGTTCCTAATGATTTCTTTACACAAATCCCTTAAAAGAGATCCGTGAAAGAGGTAGGAGTTGTACAAATATATATATATATATATATTTTTTTTTTTTGTTGCATCTCAATCATGTTGTAATAACGCTCGCAAATTTGAAGGAATCTGTGAAAAACTACCAAAAATAACTTAGATGTGTCAGTGTACTTAGATATCTACTAGTTGTGTAACAATATATCTATGAAAAGTCACAATCCCGGGTTGTTACTCAGCATCATCAAGTACACTGTCAATGGTCCTGTATTAAAAATACCAAACAGGTATAATTCTTCCCTTCATGAGATCTTTCTGCAAAGATCTCATGAAGGGAAAAATCATGAGACGCTCAGCGCAGATATATTTACAGCCATATATGAACCGAAGTTGAGGTTTTGAAGTGGACTACAACATGTTTGCAAACAGTCTGTGTTTATGAATTTGATGGCGGTTGTTTGCCAGTCTGTTCAAAAGTGATTGCAGGCAGTCCAAGTCAGCTCAAACAATCATTTCATGACTAAAATTGGTCGCCCAGAGGTTAAGGGTACCACAGGCTCTACCTTTTGGTGAACAGTTGGTTGCTGCAATTTGCAAACAGTCCCAGGCAGCAAAAAATTTCAGTTTTGCCTGGTTGCACCATCCTATTTCTGCTCTATTGTGACAGAAGACTTAAGTCTCTGCACTCTGGAGGTTTTCTTTAACGACCAATATGTAGTTGTCTCTGTTTGTCCTTCACTCACTTCTGTCTATACAACAAAAGCAACCAAAAGCAGGATTCTGTTTTCACCATGTTTCACTGTATTTAACACTATTTAAAGCCTGTAGATCAGTTTTTCCTCATCAGACCAGAGAATCTTTTTCTTTCTTGCACAGTCAGAAACCGGCCAAATCTGAAATAAGTTCCATGGCACTCCCTCATGGAGCCCGGCAGTGACAAGCTGGTCAGAAACATGCACATGAATAGCTTTGGCTGTGATCTTCCTGTTCCTCCTTACAAAGAGGAGCAGATTCTGGCCCAACTGCTGGGTTGATGCCCTTTTAGGGCTCTATTGACCCTGTCTCCTGATACAGCAAACGTTGCAACAGCAGGTATAGTTAGACCCCTCTACCTGTGCATAGGCTGCACGTACTGTCTCATGTTACCAGGACACTGAGAAAAATGAGTCAGGAGGGATTTAAAGAAAAAAGGAGCAACAGTTTGCTCGGATCACACAAAGGCAAATGTGTCCAACAGTCATAGGCATAAGAATGTGGAATTCCCTCCATGATCATCTTGCACAAATGTTTTTCCAATTTAAAATGTGCTATGAGAATAAAATGATAAACCAATATGAAGTGACTGCAGAAAGAATTGTCCTTTTTAATTTGCTATTTAGTGGCATTGCTCATTGTTTATTATATTATTTTGTTTTGCTGTGTATAGAATAGTGCTAGATAGGGGGGAGGTGATAATAAGAATTTATTCTTCTTCCTGCACATTTTCATGCATAGATACAGTGTTATTTTAATTGAAAGGAAAGTTTGTGTATAGTAAATGAATTACTGCTGTACCATGTGTGAAAGAAAAATAAAATAAAATGAACTGAAATAAAGGAAGCGTTAGTAGTACTAACACAAGAAAAGTCCAAACTGCTGTACGTGATGAACAGGATGATGATGATGATGTTTTGGTGTTTAACTCTTTTGAGATTTGTCTCACATCATGAAGCAGCAGTTTTTGACTTCACTCGGGTGCCTCCTCTCTCTTCCTGTTGTTTATTCATTCAACCTGGCAGAGTTTCATTAAGAAAACCTGCTGATTCAGGTGTCTTTGTGTTTGTTTCACGTCTTCAGGCAGAAACTTTAACAATGACTGGTTCAGAATATTTCTGTCCTTTTCCTTCAGTTTCTCCTCTTGTATTCTTTGTGCATCACAAGTTAAAGGGGATTATGAAGGCAGAGAGCGGAAGGGAAAAAGAGGAGGAGGAAGGAAAGTGTAATTTGTGTCTGGCTGTAGTGAGTAAGGAAGAAATTCATCAGTTAATGTTTAATGAAGCAACACTGCACACTCCTCTTCTACTCTTTATTGTTGTCACTCTTTGTTGCTCAATCAGCACAAAAACAATCCTCCCAAGTCTGGGCTTCATCTTCACTTTTCACCCGTCTTCTCCCTCTCAGCCTTCGGCAGCACTGGGAGTTCATTTTTCAGTCAGGCTCGTCTGCTTTATAGTTAGCAGGCAGAATCAAAGACGGGGTCTCAGGAGGGTCTCGTCTAAGTACTCCAATCACAAACAACAGATTATTAACCGCAAATGGAATTTGGAGCTACTTTTAGCTGCTCCCTTGTCACAAGGGGTCACCACAGACAGCGGAGAAGCAGAAGAATTGAGTTTTAGGATGGGAAAAAAACTCAGCTAATAAGGAAATAATATTCTTGTCCCCCTCAATGACTCAACTCAGTGTGTAAGATCACTGCTTCTGTGGGTCATCTAACTCGTCCTCTAAGGACACACAAAACAGCTCACAAATGGCCTCTTCTTTATTAAGCAAATGCATTTGCATAACATGAGCTCCAGACTCTTGAAACATGTCACAACCACATGTTAAATTCATGGCGTGCCATCTTGAGTCAGAGAGGCTGCTGTGGTTAATTTAATTGCTGTGAGTTCTGCAGCCACTGGTAACTGTGAAGCTCGACCTGTTTACCTGGATAGTCACCTTCATAGTGTTCTTAACACCATCCCTCCAGTTGTGATGAAGCACTTCCCCACTATTCCCCACATAGACTGCCACAAGATATTCCGGCAGTCTATGCTTTCCTGATTTTATGACGGGGTGCTGTAATACATCTAATTGCTGGATTAGATTTGTGCAGTGAATCCTGGCTGCTCATCTGTTTGTTACCTGCTGAAGTTCAGAACTCTGGGTTCTTGGCTAGCTTAGCATTAGCTTCGTGTCTGTGGAGCTGTGTTAGCAGCATAATGCTGTTGGTTTCTTTCCTGGATGGAGTTTCCACTTTAGCATCGCGCTCTCGCTAACCTATGTAAACGGCTGACGCCATTGTCGATGCTGGGGCGTCACCCTCAAGTTTTTCCAATTTGTACATCCCCTTAAGTTCACTCTGAGTCCTTATATTTATGTTATGATTATTCATCCTCGTGCTGAGATGATGATTGTTCTTTCCGAAATAGGTTAAAAAAAAGTAGCCGGAAATGCAAAGAAATACACTTCTAAAATGGAAAACGAGTGCAGACAAAGGTACAGTGTGAGCTGAGAGTGCTTTATTACGTACACCAGAGCTAATTAAGAAGAATTATACAAAGAAGAAAAAGGCAAGAGACGGGGTGAAGGTCCAGCTTTCTCCCACAGTCCAAAGCGCTAAACCGATTGTGGGCAAAAGAAGATCTGTGCAAAGACGAAGGACACCCAGTCGACAGCCTGTGGATGACGGTGAAGTTTCACAAACAGGATCTGAGATTCAGGTCTCTCATTCAGATAGGACACAAGCATTTCCATGTTTGTTTTACTTTAAGATCATTTTAGATTGCTCACTAAATTATGAGTGATGATAAAAAAGAAAAAAATTTTTAACGAGCTAACCGCGTCAACGCTTTGACACCATGCAGCCCCACGCACAAGGCAAGCCACACTAACGTTAACGTCATTTTAACAAGATTAACGCTGACAGCACTAGAAAAAATATGTTATTTTGCTTATATAACATATTTTTTATGATATTTCACTGTAATATTTTAAAAAATGGGCTGAAGGATTTAAGCGACAGGTTTCGTTCCATTCTTGCAGCAGCGAATCCTGTGACATGTGAAGACGAAGGTCATGTCAGTGCTATCCTCAGTAACTTCTCTCTGATTTAGCCCAGATTATTTCGTCTGAATCGATCCTCTGTAATACGACTTGGCCGGTAACCTAAAAACAACCCGGTTCTCATTTTTAAGTTACGTTACAAACTGTTCACACATGGGCGATGAAACGCATTTAATATGACAAAACTGCATAAAATGCGTTCAATGTTAATTTTTAAAAAGGCATATTAATGTGTCATTATCCTTTATAAACATATATCTGACATAACTGTACACCTTAAGTATTTATGATACAGAGAAAATCACTTTGTGCTCTATTATAACAAAAATGTTGAAATAGTTCTTTACTTCTGGATTCATTAAACAGTTAATTAACAAGATAAATAAATTAATGTGACCAAGTTGTAAATGAAAATGGAAAGTTTTAAACCCTGTATCTTGCAGAGTGCACACTCACACAGGAGATTTAATGAGCCCCACTGGCACACTGGTCCAATTTTATGTTTCTTGTTTCTAATTTCTAGTTTTTGCCCCTGGAAAAAAAAAAGAAATCTTTCTAAACAACCCTCTGTAGACTCCAGCTTACTCGAAAGTATATGTAATAGAAGGAGAAATGGGCATTATGTCACATGGGACAAGTTGGCACTGTGCAAATTAGATGTGGCAGATTTACATGGGATTAAAGTCCTTCAGTTATTCCAAAACCCGAGACGTCCTCGTGAGAGGTAAGTCTTGAGGGAGAGACTCTGGTGTTCTGACAAATATGAACTGAATTGGAGGCTTTGAAGCAGAGCCCTGCAGGCCTCATTTACTACTGACTGGGCATTTCCAGAAACAGAAAAGTGAGCTTGAAGACTGCCAGGCTGTCCTCCAAGACTTAAAGATGGACACATGTCTTCTTGTGTTTGAAGTATACCTCCTGCGAGCCCCGGGGACAGCTTCCTCTGCCTCGTGTAAGTGTACAGAGAATATTTCAACTCCACTCCTCTCCAGTGTGAGGCTATTATTAGCATTTTGAAATGAAAGAAATTAATTTTTGTCTTTGTTGCAGTTCAAGAAATAAATGTGGTCATTAAAAGATCCTTTTCCATTTCACAGTTTCGATTAGATTGCCTGCTGAGGAAAACACAGGGTAATGTGCCCCCAATGTTTCTGCTCATACATCTAAGGGAAAAAGGTTGGAGTTTGAAAAACAAACCTGGTGGCAAAACGTAATGGTGAAACTTCAGTGACCTCATTCCTGCCCCTTGTCCTTGAAGACAAACTGTTGTAATTTTTTGCCTAGATTTTTGTCTTGGAGCAGCAGGTCAACTTAACCCCCTCCCCTCTAATTTCATGGCAGATTGCCTCTAAAATTAATAACTTGGGCTCGACTGTAGCACGTTTACAAGGTGTGACTGAAGAGTTAAGAGGATACAACATATCTGATTTCACTGGCCATTAGATAGCGTTTCAACACACTTAGGCATTGGCCTTGTCTTTGCTTCAAAGATAGTTCAGGTTGTGTTGAAGAATAAAGGTGGTTATACTAAATATTCACTTCCAAGCCATATTTGCTGTATGTACTGTACACAAGACAGTCCAGAACCTAACTTTGTGTTCTCAACCTTATCTTTAGAAATTTTTCAATAGAAGGGATGGCACAAAATGAAGTATGTTAAGGCAGGAAGACTAAACCAAAGCCTTCACTTTCTGAAAAATCAGATTTTTACAGATCAGTTTGATGTGCAGTGATTAAAATTTTCTTTAACTGGTTATGTGGTTTGGCTGCTTGTGGACCCATTTGGATGTGGGCTTGTTCTGACTTGGTAACTAACTTTTGGACTAAGTCTGGAACTGGAGTCAGGGTATTTTGGAAGGACTCTTTTGTGCTCTGAAATATGACACGTTTGAAGTTATCTGACCCACAGTCCAAGTCTACTTTTGTTGACCTAGCTTCAGATGTCTGGATCCAGGGAATTGGGCTATGCACAGCGTGTTTGTAAATTTCTATTTGTGGTGGTAATGTGCAGTCTGCGACTGTTGGAAAGTTGACTTCAGGGTATTTTCAGCTCATAGTTCTTCCTGTGGCAGGTCTGGAACATTTCTGTGTGGAAAAATAAGTTTAAAAATACAAATCTCTCCACAGGCAAACACACAGTGGAGCATTATTTCATGTTTTGGAGGCAGATTGTTCAGGCAGATCGAAGAGAGCAGTGTGACCTCAGCTGGGATGAATGGAGGTTGACCGAAACCTTCTATCTTTGTTGCTGATGCTTATCGGTGTGTGCAAGAAACAATTTATAATAACAAAATAGACCTGATTGTTTCCTGTTCTTGTTCAGAAAGTAAGAGGACTTCCCAAATTTAAAGGAGCAATGTGAGGCAGAAGGTGAAAGGTGGAGGCTAGAGGACAGAGGAAATGAAAGGACTCTAACATGAGATAACCATCATAATGAGCTTTGAGACTTTTGTGAGAAAGATAAAGACATGGTCTAACTATTACAAACCAGGATAATGTGATGCACTGCTCTGTACGGATGGAAGAAAACAGATGTCAGGAAAGAAGATGACATTATTTGCTGGATTGAAGAGATGCCTCTATAATGACAAGTTCAGATTTGATTAAACTGACAGGCAGCTGGTATTATTGTCCTTTTATTAAAACTCATTCATCAGCCTATGGTGTCACTGAACTGAGACCACACCATAGAATGTGTACAGTGGTGGAAATAATTATTTGTCAGTTTGCTCACTTAGAAAGAAATGAACTGTCTCTATTTTTTTTACTTTAGTTTCATGTTAATGTAGAGAAATAGGATAAACAAAAAAATACATTAGAAATCATTATATATCACTTATAAGTTGATTTACATGTTATTGAGTGAAATAAGTATTTGATCCCCTCCTATTCAGCCATAATTCTGTCTACCACAGACTGGGCCATCAGCAAGAAGCTTGGTGAGAAGGTAACAACTGGGATTATTTGTAAATGAAAGAAATAGGGCGATTGATGGTCACTTTCTATGTCTGGAACTCCATGCAAGGTTATGCCTCATGAGGTTAGCACGATCATGAGAAAGTCCCAAACTACAACACAGGAGAAGCTTGTTAATGATCTGAAGGCTGACCACAGTCACAAAGAACACTAACAAATTACACAAAAATTGATTGAAATCTCAGAGCGCCTGCAAAGTCTCCCTGTGCAAGAAGACACATGTACAGGCCTGTCTTATGTTTGCCAGTGAACATGGTTAAGAGAAGGCTTGGGAGAAAGTGCAAAATCAAGTTCCTTGACATCAACTCGATCCATCATGTTTGGAAGAAATCCATGCTGAGTGTGACCCAAAGAATACCATCAGTCAAGCACAGAGGTGAGTAAAGGATGCCTTGATTCATGGGCCAATGGACAAGGTCATGTACCATTTAAGCTCTTGGACTAGAACCTACTTCCCTCAGCCACAACACTGAAGATGGTTTGTGGATGAACGCTCCAGCACGACAGTGACTCAAAACATAAAACCAAGGCAACAAAGGAGTGATTAAAGCAGAACCAACTATAACAAATGTTTTACTGCTGTGCTTGCCAGCAAGGGTTTCTCCCAGTACTACGTCATGTAAACCTAAGGCATCTAATTCTTATTTTACTCAGTGACATTATGAATCAACAACAATATATTAATAACTAATGTGATTTTTTTAAAATCATATTTTGGTTAATATTTTCTCTCCATTAAAATAAACTACCATAAAAATTACAGATGGTTCTATTTTTGTATGTAAACATTTCTGTAACATTTTATTTCTATAACACCTTTCAAGATAAACATTGCAAAGTGCTTTACAACAGAGTCCCGTGAGAGTTGTAGTTGAAGGTGGAGGAAGTCATTGATTGGAGAGACTGAGAGCATTGAGTGCCACAGTTTTAATGGTCTTTAGCAGCTTTTATAATTAATTAGAAGAGTTAATGAGGTGAGTTCAGGGTAGCTAAAGCCACAAATGAAAGAGGGTGGGATCAAAAGAGAAAATTCCACTTTGAGCTTTTGTTAGAACTGATTGTCTATACTCAGAGTTCAAGTTTTAACTGAAGTTTAATGTGAATTGAACCAATCAGTTTGAAAAATCAGAGAAAAAAAGCAAATGAATGCGTTTCCGTGCAGCATCGTTGATCACGTTAATATCAGTCCACGTTAATGGTGGTAAGCCGTTGGTACAACCAACGGGACGGGGTTATTTTAACAAACTAAGGACATTTTGTCTGATAATTATTTTTATCCTCCTGTAACTTTACTGTATAAAGAGCTAAAATCTCCAAGGTTTCAGGAGTAGTTGGTCGATATAAGAAGTGATTGTGAACTAAAAATCAAGAATGTGGGATACTGTTTGTCCATGATTTGGAGAGCTCAGCGTGTGCTCCCGACGCAGGGGAAACAAATTCTGTCAGGGACACCTACCTTGCCACGACAGCTGCTGTGCAGGTAAAGCCAAAGGCAAGATATGCTTCATCATATGTTCATATGTCTTTGGCTTAGAAGGAATTGGTTTGGAAGCATATTTGGTGATGCTTCATCTTCTGCTCAGCGTTTGTGTGGGAGCCCTGTCAAAAACCTGTCCATTATGCTAGCAGTGTCCAAGTATTCTTTTTTTCTTTTTTTTTAAATTCATACCTGTGCCCCCCCAAAATTCCCACTTTGGGAACTGCTGCTTTAGTGAATAGACAGTTTAGAGCAGGGGTGGGCAACTCCAGGCTTCGAGGGCCGGTGTCCTGTGGGTTTTAGATCTCACCCTGACTCAACACACTTGAATCACACGATTAGTTCATTACCAGGCCTCTGGAGAACTGCAAGACATGTTGAGGAGGTAATTTAGCCATTTAAGTTGGATCAAGAATTCGTCTAAACCCTGCAGGACACCGGCCTTTGAAGCCTGGAGTTGCATACACTTGGTTTAGACAGAAAAGAAAAATGGGGGACAAAATGTGAGTTTGTCTTTTTGTTTGTTTTATATATTTTTCGCTATTTTTAATCTCATAATCTTGGTGGGACTCAAACAGGGGAGCTCTTAAATCAAGTGTGCCAATGTGACTTGGCTGGGTCACCCTCACAAATAAAGAATGTGTACAAAAAACTAGATTTTTAGATTAGTCAGATTCTGGGAAAATCACACTTGGATATAAAAACGCAGGGGAATCTCTTGTTTAACTAAGCAAGCTCATAACCAGCTTTGTGTGACTGCTTATCCTGATCACCAGTGTTAGGATAAGATAATGAAGACAAGAGAAAGATACACTGGGAATGTCGAACTTGCTTTGTAGTATAAGGCCCAGCTGCTCTCACCATCACCATCTCGGGATGTGGTAGATCTCAGCATGAAAGTGTCTTTAATTAATCAGGAATATCCTCTTTCCTCCTTAATGCCCTAAATTACTGAGAATATTTTAACAGAACTGAATAGTGAAGTTCCATTTTTTAAAGTCCTTTGCTACACAGGTACTTTGAAGCAGCAGGTACCCTTTAAAAGTGCTCTGTCTCTATGAAACTCAGTAAAACTCAACAAAAAACTCCCAACTTTTGTAGTCCCAAGATATTTCATGTTCACATTGTTAGCCAGTGCGCTAGAGGCATGATTGCCCTTGTGGGGGTGCTGGGTGAAAAGTCAGTTATTACAATTTATCTTTAAGGGTGCCATAAACATCTGACCCTTGTTTTATGCACCTGGAGAAAAGTGGTAGATGGATGGCCAGAACTCCATCCCTGTAAATAAAGAAAATGTCAGCGCTACCTCATCCTCTCTACCAATCAGCAGCCAGTTCATGCTCTGGCAGGCTGAGAGCCGCTGCTGAAGCTTTTTATTTGACAGCAATCATCACCAGAACAGGGGCCCCTCAGCAGTTGGGGGCAGTTTGGAGGTCTGACAGTTATCTCCATCAAAATGAGACCCTCGGGCGAGTTACTGCAGAAACTTGAAGCTGCTGTGCCGTCCCACCATGCTGCAGTGAGGCCATTATCTGCTGCTGAGGTGGACTCTGCAGATGGCAGGCAGATGCTCACAGGCGATTCTGTTTATTTCTGTTTCTCACTCTGTGCCAGTTCATCTCCTAAAGCTCAGTTTTTATTTTTTCTCCTTCAAAACACTTTTTAGGCATCCTGAAGCTCTGTTTCTTATTTCAGAAGCTGACTAAACATCACAGCTCTGACCTCTTTCCTTCTTCATACCCTTCTTTTGTTAATCACCACATTCATTTTGACTTTCAAAATCACTGACTGAACTTCTTAAACAAAACAGATAGATCCTTTACTTTCACAGTCATTGATTGTTTAGCACTGATTCTTGCAATTTGTGCCCATAATTGAGGGAAACAAATCTCCTAAATATACCAACATGATGGCTATATTTTGAAATTCCTTTGGGTCTTCAGTTCTTAAAGGCATCATGTAACATGATTATGTTGGTTAAAATCCCATCTTTATAATTCAAATTTCCTTTAAAACAGACTGTAGAAAAGTTGGATGTACTTTATGAAGCAGAAAAATGAAGTAAACTTTAAAGTACCCAAAGCTGTAGTATTTGCCACTTGAGGTTCTAAAGTCAGTCAGTCCTCATAGACTTCAATGTTAGTGTTCAACTTTATGGCAGTAGTAAACCTTTTTTATAGACTGCTACAAAAACTATTTTAGTCTAATTTCCCCCTTCATAACAAGCACATAAGGGGCGATCGTGGCTCAAGAGTTGGGAGTTCGCCTTGTAATCGGAAGGTTGCCGGTTCGAGCCCCGGCTCGGACAGTCTCGGTCGTTGTGTCCTTGGGCAAGACACTTCACCCGTTGCCTACTGGTGGTGGTCAGAGGGCCCGGTGGCGCCAGTGTAGCCTCGCCTCTGTCAGTGCGCCCCAGGGTGGCTGTGGCTACAATGTAGCTTGCCATCACCAGTGTGTGTGAATGGGTGAATGACTGGATATGTAAAGCGCTTTGGGGTCCTCAGGGACTAGTAAAAGCGCTATATAAATACAGGCCATTTACCATTTAATTGTTTTAATGCAATTATATCAAGTAATATAAAGTCTTAATTAGTGTCATGGCCTCTTTGATTGACAGGTGGATGGTCATACAGGTGGTTGTAGCTGCTAGCTGTAGCTGCTAGGCTTCACCTCAGCTAATTTGAGTCACTGAAGTGGACTGTTGGTTTTCTTGGGAGCAAATTTTAATGCAATTATCTGTCAAATAAAATGGCTTGCTGTACAGTATGAATGGTTTAAGATTCAGTGTAACAATCTAATTAAATATAAATTGCTGTCTGCCTTGACATTAACCTAATATGAACACTACAGCCATCTCTATACCAGTGTAGTTTTGAGACTTACTGTATACTGTATCGAAATATTGTAAATTAACCAGTGTAGCCTGCACTGAACTGCACTAAACTGCCTAGTATTGCAGTGTAACACAAAATTAACATACTTCAATTAGTTTTGCGGGATGTTTCACAGAACATCGTGTAACAAATATCTGATTTAGAAACTATAAATGAATTAGAACAACACACGTATTTTAATTTCCAGTTTTTAAATATCACGTGCTGTGCAGCTTACTTTTTAAATTAATCTCTCATCTTCATCTCTGATACGTACCACATTATGGCTTTTTTCTTTCCCTGAGAAATGAAGCAAGTGGCTCCATCTATACTCACTCATCTTCTGTAGCACTAACTAGACGCAAAAGTACAATCACAAACACATCACAGTGATGAGCAGGAAAAAGGAATGCAGTGAATGTGTAAGCAATCTGTGGGATGTTCTGAAAACAGTAGCTAAGTTTATTTCTTTACACTGTCTGACTTCCCCCCCCCAGTGTGGGCGTATTCCAGTTAAGCTGTTAGTTCATCCATATGCTACAAACATTTGACCTTATATAAACTAGCAATATATAAGCAAAATCTTTTTGATATGTATTTTACTTTTCATACTCATAGAGATCCAGAAGGATGTTTTGTTTTTGTTTTTTTTCTTTTTAACTAAAACCTCTAAAAGCGCTATTTGGGTCTCTGGTTATCTGGAAGATATATAATCAGACCTTTTGAAAATGTATGTTAGCAATCAAGACTACACTAAGTTAATTTAGTGTTTTTAAAACTTAAAAACTTAAAATAAGATCACCGAAGCTCAGATTTAACCTTCATTTGCCATTTTTTCCATACACAAAAAAATTCAATCATATTCTCCATTTTGTGTTCTGTCCTCAAAAGCAAACAGCACAATAAGTATTTAATCCAGTAGATTAGTGGATAATTATTAGATTTATTCCACTGAGTGACCCTCCAAGATTTATCTTAAGCTTTGTTTAATCTTTATTTAATCAGGCTGTCTCATTGATGTGAAAGGATGCAGAAATTAGGAGGCTCATCCAGTCAACAGTAATAAAAGCACATAGATGTTAAACCACACTGTCAGTTCAGAGTATGTTACCACTAAAACCCTCTCTCTCTCTTTTTTGTACAAAGTTGGACATAATTAAACTGCACAAGGACACACAAAGCTAAGCCTTCTACAATAATTGTGTGTCACTCAACACAAAGCTCCCAAAGTCAAGTTTTCAGGACATACTGTAGAGGAGAAAAAGTCTATCAGATTGAAACTGACTCTGTTGTTACATCCACAAAACGGGTTGTGTTAGAATTTTCTCGATGGGAACACAGGAAGTAAAAGGAAATCATCAAGCTCAGGCAAATCTAGGGCATGCCTTAGAGAAAACGATAAACAAATCAAGAAAACCTCTTTTTCAATGTGACAACAAAGGAGAAACTGCAGAAACACAAAGAAATCCAGATAAACTGTGAAGAACAGACTCCGGGGAGCAGGAAGAAACAGATGCTTGTTGTAGTGATAGTTTGTGACTCATGATGTAAATTGATAAAAAAGCTCATTTTCTAACACAGCTAATGGATAGTCCACTTCAAACTGCATGAGTCACACACTATTGTTTCCACTCATTGTTTTTTGTGCTCCCAGAAAACAGTTGTTCTGTACCAAATATGTAATGGCTATGTTGGCTTACAAAACTTGCATTGTTTGTTGTTGTCTCTCTGTTACCTTTATTGAAGTCATGTCGGTTTTATTTTAACAGGCTGTAGGAAAAAGTCCACCTTCAGAGTTAAAACAGGATTTGGGTTCAAGTTCTTTTATTTCTTTGTATTAATTTTATACTTTTTGTGTTGGTTTGCACACCAAAACGTCTCAACTACATTTAGAAAAATCTTCTGCTTTTCATTATATCCTGTCACATATATCCTTGGTTCCAATGGTGGGTGTTCATATTAATCAGGGCAAAAGTATCTCATTATATGAACTAATAAATAATCAAATCAAGTAATACCTGTAAGCCTAAATGGTATGTTAGAAAACTCCCCTTTTCAATTTATCAGTATTTTAAGGTAAATAAGTAAGTATTTAAGTATTTTAAGAACACATGAATGACTCCAAAGAAAAGACCCCACAAAAACATCTAAAGAACTGCATCCCTTCTTTGCCTCAGTTAGGGTCAAACTTCATTATTGAGCAATAAGAAAGAATGGACAAAAATGGCATCCATGGGAGAGCTCCAAGGAGGAAATCATTGCCGACCAAAAAGAACAGGATCTGCAAGACTTGCAGTATTTGTTGGAATCACAAACTGCTCTCTATTAATGGCTCAAAAAAAAAATGAAGGTTTTTGGAGTGGAGAGGTGTTTTTGTACAAATGATTGATTGTAATTGATTGATTCTAAGGGTGAAAACACTAGTTATTAGGTTTAGGTTTACTTTATCCAGTAGGAGCAGGAGTGGGCAACTCCAGGCCTCGAGGGCCGGTGTCCTGCAGGTTTTAGATCTGGATCATCACACCTGAATCACATGATTAGTTCTTTACCAGGCCTCTGGAGAACTTCAGGACATGTTGAGGAGGTCATTTAGCCATTTAAATCAGCTGTGTTGGATCAAGGACTCATCTAAAACCTGCAGGACACCGGCTCTCGAGGCCTGGAGTTGCCCACTCCTGCCCTGGTAGGTTTGGATAGCTTTTTTCCTTTGATAAAGAAAACAGAAAGGGAGCAAAGACTTTCAAGGCACTGTATGTCAATGAGAAATTTACCTTATTGCTCACTTGATTTATTTCTTAAGTAAACAGTTTCTTGATGAGTCTGTGGTCTGAAACACAGCTCAAGTCTTGTGGAATACAACATCCTTATTTTGCAAACTATGGTCCCAGTTGGCGTCCACAATGCTGATAGAGCAGGGTATGGTTTTGAAGAGGTGTAACTTCTGATTGATAATCATACAAGTGGCAGTTCTGGATCACCACAACTGCCTTTATAAACTTTCTGAAGTGTCCATGTTTTTTAGTTTGTTGTCCAAAAGCAAACGTTTTGCCACCTAGTGAATGTTAATCCAAATACATAGAAGGTTTAGATTCAGGTTTTGTCTGCACGTCTATATATAAGAAGCACAGAAACAATGTATCACGGGCTTAAAAATAATTTAATATAACAGACATTTCCTCAGATAAACCTGTTGAAATGTTATATTTCCAACATGGTAGCAGCCCTGATATTGTTCAGTTGAAGCAGTGTCATTTCCTCTGTGGGTTAATGCAGCAGTCCTCAGGCTGAGGAGCCATTTCACAAATCTATTTATCATACACCACTCAGCACCGCCCGTTCTTTAGCACACAATTCTCCCTGACAGCAGCAGGAAGCAGTGACCACGCTGCATACCAACATTTCATAAAAAATTCCCCCATTGGAGGTTCAACAATTTGACATCATGGGATCAGTTCTGCTGAGACCTGACCTCAAAACTCTCCGTCTTTTCTCCAAGCAGCGGCTCTATGAAATTAATCTTTGAGAAGGCGTTGGCCCTCCTGATAGCACGACTAATCAAGTGAACTGACCCGTGCCTCCCTCTGCTCTGTGTCGCCTGTTTATTGCCTTGCTCCGCTCTGCTCCTGTGTGGCTGTTTATCATCGAGCGTGAAGTGTGGACTGTAGGGCATGAGGATGACTCACGGTACTCCTCATCTTAAAGGAACCTTTCACAGATATTCACTGGAGGAGTGGAGCTGTCAGGATAGGCCAATAACTACATTAAATTATTCATTTAACAAAATATTCTCCTATCCAAGAGACATTACTACCTTCATATGTACCATATCTTTTAAAACAGCTATATGATGGGGATCCATTAAAAAAAAATATTGAAAGATTAGCATATAGGTGAAGTTATATAAAAAGGTTAAAAGATAAATGCTGACCAAAAATGTACTTCCAAATAGTATTCAGAGTGTAGATCACTCTCTTTGTAGCCAGTTTGGTTATCAGGTTGTTGCTGAATTATTCCAGGCTTAAACTATTAGCCCTGCCCAGGCACAGCCATTGTCATCTTCATGGGGACTTCAAGATGTTAAATGGCACTAAAACATGTCAGTATGCTGTGGAGTGATGTTGGCAATTACATGCAATTGTGCAATTAGTCATGATGTCGCTGCAGGATGTAACACCAGAATTATATCTCTGCAATCTCACTTCATATCGGAATAAAGTGCTGACCAATGTTCTGAACCAACAGACTGAGGGACAGCTTTTTCCATCGGGCCATCAGACTGCTGAACACTGACCGCTAACACTTCATAGACACTTCATTGTCACTTATCGAAACTTCGACACTAATCCACTCCATAACAGACAGCTTTTATAACCTCAGCTTTTATAGAGGTGATCACAGTTGCTGAGAATCTTTGTAATGACTTTTTTTTTAAAAGAAAATTCACGAATTTAGAAAATCTGTAAACATCCTGAGATATTTGGTAATATTGTTTGGTATTTTTTTTTTGTTTTTACCTCAAAACAACACCTTCACATTCACATAAAAAGCAGTGAGACTGCAGATAAACTGGAATCAATCCATAACTGTTTGTACACAGATGGAAAATAAAGTGAAAGCAGCAGGGAGCATCTGGTAAATACAATGTCTTTGTGTTGTTTGGCTGTCATTCTCACTTTACCAATCAAATCCACAGCAACCTGAGAGAAAACTCACAGCACAAATACATTTGCAACAGAAGACAGTTTTCTTTCATTTCTACTTCTATATGGATTTTCTTTTTCAGTACAGCAAACTGATGTCTTTTCACAAGCCCTGAAATGATGACATTTCACAGAATGATTCAAAATGAAACCTCTGCAAATTTCTCGCTTTGAGTTTATTTTTGAAAACTTTGTGTGTCCGATCTGAAACTCAAATCCAAGATCAAAACAAAAAGTTGCCGCTAGCTGTGTCTAACCGTGCAGTTTTAATAATAACAGAATTTGAATAGTTCTCCTTTCTGTCTTAAAAAAAGTCAGTTAATGAAAAATATTTAATTGCTAAGACACACAAACCAAATCACATTTCTGGTCATAAACTATTGATTAAAATATTTTAATGAATATTAAATGAATATGCACATATAGCCCCCCAATAAAGCACTCACTGGGTGCTTTATTGAGTATATCCATTCCACTGCTCATTCACATAAATAAATAATTGGCAGCAACTCAATGTATTCAGGCAGGTAGACATGATCAAGACTATCAGAATGTGGAAGAAACGTGACTTATGTGTCCTTGAACGCTGCATGGTTGTGGGAGTGAGACCGGCTGCTCTGAGTATCTCGGAAGCTGTTGATCTACTGGGATTTCCAACACAACCATCTCTAGGGTTTACAGTGCATTGTCCAATAAAGAAAAATCCAGTTGCCAGTTTTGTGGTGGGTGAAAACGCCTTGTTTGTGGCAAAGGAGAATGGCCAGACTGCTTTACGATGACAGGACAGCAGCAGTAACTTAAAAGGCCACAAATAACAACTAAGGTATGCAGAAGAGCTTCTCAACAGCAGCAGAAGACCACACCAGTCACCATTTCAGTTAGCTTAGAACAGGAAACGGTGGCTTCATACAATTCATACAGGCTCACCAAAATTGGACAATAGAAGACTGGAAAAACATTTCCTGGTATGATGAGTTTTGATTTTTGATATTCAGATGATAATGTCAGAAATAGGTGTAAAAAAACAAAACAAAAAAACCCCATAAAAAACATTGGATCCATCCTAATTTGTATCAGCAGTTCAGGATGGCATTGGATGTGCAGTCAGCAAATCTACAGCAAATGTGCGATATTGTGTTAATTTGGAATAAATCTATTCCCCAAAGAATGAACACATTTCCAAAGTGAATTCAATGTACCAGTTAGAGCAACGTAAAAGATAAAAAAAAATAATTATATATCTACATGATGTAAAACTGTCATAGCAGAAACGGTAAGGGAAATTAGAATATTGGGATAGAGAGAGCATCAGATAATTATTTGTGTTGACTGGTCTCACAACTTATTTAAATTCCTAATATGATGACGTAAAATCATCACCCGGATGCTTAATTAATGATGCTAAGCTGAGGGGTCAAACTGATTCTTTGACTAAAACAAAACCTAATAAAAAAACTGTCAGTGTGACATTACAATTACATTAACTGCCGGCTGTAATCGGTGACTCATTTTAATTAAAGATGAAACAGCAGCCAACGGCAGGACACACATGGCTGTGTGAGTTTCTGAGTGTTTGTGGTGCTAAAATCTGGAAATACAAAGAGACAAACAGGAAAATACCAAAGACAGAGCTGAGGGCAAGGTGATCGCTGACATGAAGGGAGTGTGGTGGTGACGTTACCTGAGGGGGAGCAAGAGGAGACAGACACACGGGTTAAAAATGAACAAATGGAAGTACAAAACACTGATTTTGGCCTTTAGCAGTGATGGATGTAAAGGCCAAGTACACCTTTATACAGAGCAGGAAGTGTCCTTCCCTTCATGTTACATTATAGATGCTACGGGACTACATTATATACATTATGAAAAGGCTTTTGGCTGCTTGATGGAGAACAGGAGGTTCATGTCCTCGTCCACATTATCTGGCATGACCTTTCCTTTAGCATTTACTTGTCACCACCTCCTTTGTCTTCTTTGTTTTACCAACGGACAACTTAACTCAACCCTGCCTCTTGGGCCACTAGTTACCCCACAACTCCTCTGTCTAATAATGTTCACTCTCTACACCATCAGCTTCCCTCAGTCTAGTGGCATCTGACTCTATTTTATCTACAAATGGGCTCTTTAGACCCTTTAATATGTTTTCAGGAGTTTTGGCAATCAGGGGATAGATATAAAAAATAAACCTTAAAACAGTTTACCCAAAAAGTCCTTGTTTTACTAGAACTCACAGGGTAATCCAGCCTGCAGGCAGACAAGAGAAGAACCTTTGTAATGCAAGTAACAATATAATTGTAACTGTAATGAAATGTATTGATTTCAGTACAGTAACACATTACATTAGTGCATTACTCAAAGATTTAATGCTATTACAATAACTCATTACTGTAAGTGAGACTGATCCAAAAAAACAAAGCAAACAAAAAAACAGGCCATAGCTCATAAACATGGAAAACTAGACTGAAAATATAAGGAAAAATAAAGGAAAAATACTAGTTCAATAGACATCTGAACTAGTATCATCTATATTTTCTTTTCCAAACTAGCAAAAAACAAAAATGGAGTTTCTTAACACTGGTTCAGACCAGAGGTGCTGTGTGAAAGACTGACTTATCTGCAATGACACAAACTATTTGCTGAGTGGTTGTGAAACTGCTGCTAGCTGTCGGAGCGATCACACGGAGGATTTTAGACTCACCCTCTTCATGACTGATTTCATCCAGCAAATTCCAACAAATACTTTTCTTTGTTAATATTTAGGGCCTTTACATTAGTTGTTTTCATCACTTGTACATAGTTTCATATCGTTGTCTCATCACTTAGATTTAGTTCAGCTGTGCCTAGTTTCCCAGGTATCTTCACTTACCCCGATTACCTTTCTGTATGTATATGTGTGTATATGTGTGTGTTTGTGTATGTATATCCTCAATCTCCCATTTGTACTTTTTTTTTTTTTTACAACATCTGTTAACTGGCCTGTTTGTGTTAAGTTCACACTTGGACTTTTGTTACTCTTGGTTTTGGATGTTTTTGTCAACAACAGGTTGTCTTTTCGTTCAAAAGTCAAGTTTTCAGCACAAGGCCAAGTTAGTATGCCCTCTTCATTAATTTTGTCATGTCTATTTTTCCTTTTTGCTAGTTTGTATTACCTGTATTTTTTTACTGGTTGTCTTTCTTTCCTTATTTTCCCAGTATAGTTGTCGATTTTTACAAGCTTTTGCCTGTTTTTTGGCTCATCATGACTTGCCTAACTCCATTATGTCTAATGGCCAGCTGACCCTTCTGATTGTATAGAAGGCAAAGAGATAAAAAGCCCACTACTCTATGAACCCTAAATGAACCCTTACTCGATCCATTTACACTCTTAGTTGCTAATTTCAGGTATTATTTGATAATGATAATGATAAATTATGGCTTAAGAGTGAAAAATGGATACAACAAAAAGAAAAGAAGGAAGAAAGAAAAAGCAGGGGATGATTTAGGGTGACTCGCTACCTTGTGACTCTAAAGTCTTGACCATTGCTATTTTCAAACACCTTATTTTAAAATATTGTAGTATACAACATTGGAGTTCTTTTTTTATGTATTACCTAATTTGTCAGTATGGGAAAACATGCAGTTTTTTTTAATTATCTAAAATAAAAATGCATTTCAGATGATTTTTCCGTGCATTTCCAGACTGAATCAAATGATTTTATGATCTTGCCTTCATCCCTTTTTCTTTCCACTCTGTTTCTTTCCGTATTTCATTCTACCCAGCTCAGATATATACACACACACTCCCTCTATTACTCTGGTGTATAGCATTATAAATCACCCACTGACATTTGCTCCATAAAACTCAACATGTTAGCCTCTGCTACCATTGGTCAGAGTCAACATAAAACACTTTGAAGGATGTGCATGACACCTACACATGACTGCAGACTGCATTATGTCCTGTTAGCATGAGTGATGCTTATTCTTTGTCACTTACAGAACACTCTCTCATTTTGCCTGGGTTTCCAAAAAAATTAGACTTCAGCCAAACTGACCAAAACAATAGATAAAAACATTGCCTGTGTGTTGCCTTCAAGGAGTCACCTCACTGCTTGAGTGGATGGAGTTTCCACTCCATTTGCCAGAAATCCCAAAATACACCTCTAGCTGTCCCTGAGAGTCACCTGAGCAGCCTCCAGATGTCCCGAATATCAGCCCGAGTGTCCTTGACTTACCTCATTGTTAAGGCCCTGTGCTCTCTTGCAGATTACAGTTGAATGAGGGGATTTGAAGTGTTATTCTCTCTCAGTGCCGACAGTTTTTTGTACCTGAGTCAGGACGGTCGGAGTGGCATTGCGCTCAGAGTACACTGGCAGAAGGAGTAAAACAGGTAAAACTCCCTTTCTTCCAGCCTGGGAATGTTAACTTCAGGTTCAACAATAGGTTACTTAGATTAGAGACTGGTCAGAGTTAACACTTATCAGTGCACTGGATATTAAACAGTCCAACTGTATAAAAGCCTTTATAGAAACCAGAAATGAAGGTTTGCCTTCAAAGTCAAAGTTGTACCTTATTGCTGAAAACAAACCCATTTCAAAAGGTTCAGCATTTGCTTTTAAAGGGAAACACTCTCCGATTCCAGGTTGCGTGCCGCACTTTTATGTTTCATTACTACTTGGCGTGTAGTTTCAGAGTGTTTGCAGACAATTTAGCATATTTCGTGCAGACTTCTAGTAACCAACTTGCTACACTACTGAAATAACTGAATTCAGGTGTTGCGATCACTTTATAAAACATGGATGAGCGAGTTTGTTGTGGAAGAGCTAGACTGATGATTAGATTACCTTTGGAATGAATCAGAGCGGAGACGTCGAGCCAGGCCTTGTCGTCTAACATCAGTGTCTGACCTCACAAATGTAGTTCTGGCCAAAAAAACACACATCAGATTTTACCTATACAGCACCAAATCCCGAAAACAGTTGTCTCAATATCGTAAAGACAAGACCCTAAAATAATACAAAGAAAACAGAAAAAAGAAAAGGCCAACAATTATATGACCTGCTATGAGCAAGTGTTTTGGCAACAATGGAAAGGAAAAACTCCCTTTTAACAGGAAGAAACCTCAAGCAGACCCAGGCTCAGGGAGGTGAAGCCATCTGCTGCGACCAGTTGGGGATAAGTAGATGAAGAGAGGTCAAAACGGTATTGTAGGACCCACATCTGTTCATAAAACGGCTCATCCATTAGCCATTACACTGTCGACTGTATTTCTCTTCCAAATGTAAGCAAACTGGAATAAAAAGTGGCAACTGTCAAGAACCGAAACAAAGTTTCAGTTTTTCGGCTCTACTCCTGTGTTTAAGGCCCATTTCTTTCTAGTATTTCACCTTGTCACACTTCATCGAGATTTTTGTCTATACTTTCCTGACATGGTGTGTTTGAGCAACTTTTGTCTGCTCTGTTTGTTAGTCGACTCCCCCAACGTGGCTCCATTTGAGAAATAAACTCTGAAAACCACAGAGAATCACTCCACTTAATGGAAATGCCGCCGCAGCTGCTTAACCGCCTCGATAATCTCTGCAGCGCTGCAAGCAACCAAACCCCAGAATCTCCTCCGTTGCTGCCAAACTCCCGCTGACTCCCAGCTCAGAAATTTCTTGCTTTTTTGCTCGGGGACAGCTGCTTACTGAGGATTTATTGTCAATCCATACAATCATTCAGATGGAAGCATAAACCTGACTCTCACACTAAAATATCCATATCCCCAATTGTAGATTATCTGTTATCTTTCAGTCTTTTTTATGCTTTTAAAAATTGATTTTCTTTTTCATTCACATGCATTTTTTCGCATTATGTAAAACACTGTTTTCAAAAGGCGCTCTACATCAGTGGCTCAAATACGCTGTGATTTTTCTAGCAGTACCCACAAACCCATCTGTCCATTTACTTGTCTAGTTCAGGCTTGCAGGGAGGCTGGAGCTCACAGGGCGAGAGGCTTTATACACCCCGGACAGGCTTCCAGTCCAAAACAGGTACCCATACATTATTCTTGCAATATCTAACAGCATAAAAGTTATGAACTTTAACATTTAAACGTGCTTTGTCAGCCACTTAGATGTAGGGTGAGGGCTTTAGCCATGTGTTAAACAAGCATAGCTTCATAAACTAGAAAATGTTAGTCTTTGGTTACAAGAGAGTACCACGTAAAGAACAGAAGCCACTGTTCCTCATTACTTCTTATCTTAAGTGCATCATATGTTTGGATTACTTGCTTGACCAACTTCTCCAAACATCCCTTAATAGTAAAACTTGACTTTCTTCAGAAGAGCATTAGATGAGAAACAGACCCAGCAGGGCCATTTGTTTGGAAGTGTCGAACTTACCCTAAGGACAAAAAAGGCCACCTTCCCAAAAACTGCTCTAAAAATATTATATAGTAATATTTTTTTTTAAATGACTTGATCTTTTAAAACTGCTTGAGCCTGAAAAATATTAAAAATTAATTATAATTCTTTTTATTTTAACCCTGAAAAGGCCATTATGTTTACAGAGCTTCACATAATGCCTCACAAACAGTAAAAGTATGATGTAGTAATATTTTTTTGCACTTTAATTGACACAATCAGCACGAAATATAAATATCAAATATTAACTTTAGTTTTTGGATTTAACCGTTTAAAGCAGAGGGACTCCAGCAGAGGCTGCAAATGGAGAAATTGTGGTCTTTGTATGTAAACTTCCACTTCATGGTGCTGCCAGCTCTTCTCTTTCTGTCCGTGCAAAAGTCACACTGCCCTTACGTTTGCTGATGAGAGGGGCTTGCAGCAGCACCATGCAAATTTAAATTGATTCATTTTTTGACCTGTAAACACTGCCTAAAGATGAGCATCTCTACATAAGCCTGCAGTTCGTCTGTGTCCACATAAACCACTGAATGTTTCCCATGCAGGTTTGTCATGGCCATAATTTGCACAATTTGCTGTAGGATTTCATCCATCAGCAGCAGTGCATAGCTGGTGGCATGGTTTGTGGGTCGCAGGATCAAACCTCTGGCTGCTGGGACATAGCAGAGCGTTGTAGTCTTTGTGGGAGACCAAGTTAGATTAAAATTTGTGGGGGAAAGGGTGCCAGTATCACTCGCTGGGTCAAGCATGGGACTGCAGGGCTGCAGATTCTTTTCCACCCGACGTTTGATAGGACAGAGGCTGTGTTAGGATACAGGTCTATCTCTCTCTCTCTCTCTCTCTCTCTCTATATATATATACACATATATGTGTACACATGATTGATAGATGGAAATATAGTATTTGTTTATGGTGGATGGATGAATTGCTGGTGTATTCATCCATCTTTCCATCCTGGACTGTATAGTTGTGGGTGTGGCCAGGTGAAGAAAGGTTATTGTATAAAACTATATGCATGTATATTTAAAAAAATTGTTTTATATCACTGTCATTGTAGACTACAGCCAGCTTATTGTTATGACTAAGGTGCCACGCAAGATGGTCATTAATATAACTGTTCCAAGGACAATAGTTGGAGTTGGTTACCATGATCAAAGAAGACTTCAGACCAAGAAACCCAGACAAAACAAAACGAAAACAAAAAAACTTTCATTCTTTAAGTTTTGTCTTGCCAAAAAACTCCAGTGTTTCAACATTTGAACATGAACAATGTTTTTTTTAGTTTTTTTAAATTTTCTATATACAAGACATGAAACTGAAGACATCATGAGTTAACTTGAGTTAAAGGAGCAACATTAAACCCCTTAAAACACTCCCTGACTCATTCTGAATGAAACAAAATGAATTAAATAAACACTTTAAATGGTCTAACTTATAAAGACACCACAACAACAACTGTTTCCACCGTAAGTGTCCAACAACAAAATGCTTTTAGTCTTTATTAATAACATGGATGGGATGAGTGATAAGAGGTTATAACGAGGCATTACTTTCTGCAGTTCAAGGGGACATTATGTTCACTAAAACCCACCATTTAGTTGGATTGGACTGTAGAAGTAAAATTAATGTCTTTAATATCTGCAAGTGCACATAATAGACGTTCCTTGAGCATTCATATGATTTAAGAAACTCTTCACTAGAAGATCAGTTTTCTGTTTTTATTCAAATAAGTAATAATGGATAATATAGCCTGGTGGCCAAAAATGATATTTACATTTACAATTATTAAAATTATTGATAATAAAATACAGAAAAACAATTCAATTCTCAGAATGAATTTATATGTTAAGAAGTAAGACTGGTTAACAACATTTCTCCTTTCAACTTCAGCCAAGCTGTTAATTTCCATGAATATCTTAATGCAGCAAGAAAACATAACTTTAGAAAATGTGGAGACGTGAATTGTTGTGGAAATGGTTTGGAAACAGGTCTGGTTCTAAGGAAATCTTTGGTTCAAAACACTGCTGCAGCAAAATGAGACATCTAAAACTTCGGTGAGCCTTCAAAAGCACTTTGAAACCTTTGTGTTCAGATTGTACCTCAGGCTTCTGTTTTTCAGGCCACCTACTTTTGTCTCTTTAACCCAACAGTTCAACTTAAATCATTCATTTTCTGCCATGAGCTTTCAAACTTCCATCAAGAGCTGATTGTCTTACTTCAGAGCAGACTTTTTGCTTTGCTGAACTGTTAAAACTAGGGACAAGCCTGACTTTACAAAAGTTCAGGCCTCCTGTCAGTGTTTTGAATGTTTAAAAAAAATCCATTTGATCTTATCTGTTTTCTCAGGATCAGAGTTATCTTACTCAGTCATGCCTTTCTCAGTAACCATGGAGGGATTCTCTAGTGTTATGCTGTTTATGCAATTCTGATTTTCTCCTTTTCAGTCCATTAAAACTTTGGCAAAATCAAATTTTGTCATGTAAATGTGAAGATTTACTGCTTAAGATTCTCTGTTTTCACAGAGAAATAGATTGGGTCTATACCTAGCAGTGAACCTCAGGGCTGAATGTGAGCCAGTGCAGCTGTACGAGGGTGAATTTCATTCATCTTGATTCTGGAGTTAAGCCAGGATTGTACTTCCCATGCCCATTAGGGTCTAAGTGATGTAAAAATGTATATTTTACAGTGGCATGTGGGAGTACTGATTAGTTACGTCAAACCTCTTGGTGTGGGTGTCCTTGTTTTCTCTCACAGCGAAAAAGACATGCTTGGTAGGTCCACTGAAACAATTCTAAATTGGCTATAGATGTAGATGGTGCTTTAATTGCATAGAATATGATTGTTGTGGTAATTCTGGCTTGTAATCTAAACCTCTGAGTGCTTAGTAAGACCAGAAATGCACTAGATAAATACATATCCATACTGAAAGACATAAACTATTAGTTTTCTTTAAAAAAAATAAATAAAATTGTGACTTTTCCCATATTCAGAAATGGTGACCATCCTACCCCTAGGCTCCTTCAAAGTACTTTTCAGATCATCTAACAGCATCCTTTTGGAAAGAAAAGTTAATGGGGAGCACTATTAAACTGTCAGTGTGCCAGTCATCCCTGCTTTATGAAGTTGGCTCTATCAATTTTTGTGAATGCAACACTATTAACATGGTGGAGAAGAGAAATCGTGCACTGTCATGATCAGGCTTTTCCCCCCATCAGGTTTCACCATTTGGCTGACTTAGTCTTTTGACACCATCTAACAAATTGCTGTTCTAGCAAATCTGATGCAGGCTTACCTTGGCTTAAATCACAACGCAACATTTGGTGACGGGGGGGATATAAAACCTGAAGCAAGACTTCATTAGAAACCCAGGGTTGTGAAGATATTCCTGTCGTCCATCTTGTGAGACAGGAGTGCTGAAGTGCTTAGATTCAAGAGAGGTGTTTCTGATTGATGCAGTGATAAACAGGTTGGAAAAAAAGATGAATTCTTACCCGTACCAAACAAAAAGAAGACAGAAAATGCGAGAGAGAGAGAGAGAGAGAGAGAGATGTTGACTTGGGTGGCCCAGCTCTTACAGCTGCTACTGCTGGTAAGAAAACAGATTCCTCGTGACTGCTCTTTATGTCCCGAGAACATAGCTGCTGCCACAAATATATACCAAACTGCCAATCCCCAGGGTGACTTTGACTCACTCTACCAAGATAACAGACAGCAACATCAATAAACAGTGGTTCCCGGACACAATATCACCACTTCAGGTGTTTTCTGAGGCTCCACAGTGCAGTTTTATCAGCCTGGGAAGACAGAAAGGAAAACTGTTTAGCTTCTAACATCCATCCAGTGACCGGAATAGTTGATATTGTTTTATCTGCTGTTTAAACATGTACTTATAAGTGCAACTTCCCTAAATCACTATCAGATGTTTAGAAACTGAACTCGGCTGAACTAAACTAAATTCAGCTTCTGGTATCAATACGTGAAGCAGGAATAACGCTGCATACCTGCTGTCTCAGTGTTGTGAAATAGATTGGCCTGTGCTCAATTTAATCCCTGCCCATGTGTCATCTCTGGTGTAATGTAAATATGTGTTCAACAGGGATAAAAGTAAGACTTTGGTAGATTTGCAGGACATAAGTGCCACAGGACAGGACAGTTTTTACATCCAGGAGTGCTGCTGCACTTAGTTGTAATTCAGAGTGAGCGATACTGGGTCAGTTATAATCCCTTTCCAAATGAGTTCTGCTCAGCCCCAAAGCTTAGTCCCAATCATAGGCTCTATGTAAAAGAAACCATTGCAATGTCACCCACTGGTTTTGAACAGAACTAGCAACATTTCAGTTACACAGTAAGTTATGTCCATCTTTATTCTACATTTTGACTAATGAGATTAGACTTCAAGCATGCAAGTAAGGTGATAAACACACCAGAAAAGTATTGAATGGGGTTAAAAAATGTTATTTTCTCATCGATTTCTGTATAAGTACATACACATTGGTTTTCCTTTTCATACCATTCTTTTGCATATCCCCTTATCTTTCAGAAATAAGTCAGCAAATTCTAGCTAAGATAAGATTGAAACCAGATTGCATAGATTGCTTGTTTTACTGATTGTCCTTTGCTTGCCTTCTGCAGCAAAAATGTTCCCCCCAAAACCCCAAAACAAATAAAACAAATAATTTGCTGGTATACATTGGACACCTTTTAGCTTTTCAGTGCAAAATATGGAGGAGAAGAGTTGGTGACTTGGTAAAAAAAAACAAAAAACAAAAATGGAAATAAATTGACTGATATTATAAGAACGAGTAAACAACTTTATTATAGAAGAAGATTATATGAAAATAAAAACAATATAAAAGGAACTTGGGATGTGTTAAATAACTTAATTAAACAAGGATCTTCTGGAACATCATATCCTGAATATTTCATTGATGCAAATGGTGAAAATCACAACATGAGTAACATTGTTGATGGGTTCAATAAATTTTTCATAAATGTTGGCCCTGAACTAGCAGCGGACATCCTGTGTCAAAAAAATGAAAATATCAGTAATATAAAATCAAATCCCTTTTCACTGTTTCTCTCTGCTACAAATGAGCAAGAAGTAATAAATATCACATTAAAATGTAAAAGTAAGTCTTCAATGGATTATCATGACATAAATATGTCTGTAGTTAAACAGGTTATTCTGAATTTTGCTAGTCCCTTAACATATGTCTGTAATTTATCATTTCAGTCTGGTTGTTTTCCAAAAAAAAAATGAAAATTGCGAAAGTAATACCACTATACAAAAGTAATGACAAACACAGTTTTACCAATTATAGGCCTATTTCTCTACTGCCTCAATTCTCAAAAATTTTAGAAAAACTTTTTAATTCAAGATTAGAAAAATTCCTTGAAAAACATCAAATAATAAATGTTGGTCAGTATGGTTTCAGAACGCAAAGAACCACTTCAATGGCGATAATTGAGGCAGTAGAAGAAATTACTAATGCACTGGATAAAAAATAAATATGCAGTTGGTATTTTTGTTGATCTCAAAAGGCCTTCGACACAATCAATCACTCAATTTTATTGGATAAATTGGAAAGATATGGTATTCGAGGGAAAGCTGGTAGCTGGTTAAAAAGTTACCTAACGGGTCGGGAACAATATGTTAGCATAGGGCATTGCCATTCAGAGAAACTTGGTATTACATGTGGTGTTCCCCAAGGGTCAGTGTTGGGACCAAAACTTTTCAATGTTTACATAAATGATATTTTTGATGTTTCTCAAGTACTTAAACTCATACTGTTCGCAGATGACACCAACATATTTTTCAGTAGCGATGTTTATACTGATCTTGTAATGACCGTAAACAGGGAGCTAAAATTAATAAAAAAAATGGATGGATATAAATAAATTATCATTAAATATAAATAAAACTAAAGCAATATTTTTTGGTAATTTAAAATATAATATAGAATTACCAATTATTATTGAAGGTGTACCAATTGATAATGTGAGTGAAAACAAATTTTTGGGAATCGTAATTGATAACAAAATTTCATGGAAACCCCACGTCAGACACATAAAAACCAAAATTTCCAGAAGCCTCGCAGTTTTGAACAAAGTGAAACCATACCTTGATAAAGATGCACTTCGTACTCTGTGCTGTACCCTGGTTCTTCCATATTTTACATATTGTGTGGAAGTGTGGGGAAACACATATAAAAATACAACTAATCCATTAGTCACAGTACAGAAACGAGCACTGCGTATTATTCACAAGGCTGGTTATCTAGATCATACTCACAAACTCTTTCTTCAGGCAAAGTTACTTAAATTCCAGGATCTGGTTAATTACAATACATCCATAATCTTGTATAAAGCCTTTAATAAACTTCTACCTGCAAATTTACAAACTATATTTGAAATTCGAGAAAGGGCTTATAATGTGAGAAGCTTCGGAGAATTCAAATTACCCAGAACTCGAACAACCCGTAAAGTTTTTTGTGTGTCTGTATGTGGTGTGAAAATCTGGAACAGTCTGAGTTTACAACTGAAACAATGCAAAAATATTCATAAATTTACATTCCTCTACAAACAGTTGGTCTGGTCACAGTATACTCAATGATGGTTTTGGTGTGCTCTGTAATGTCTGTTCTCTTACCATTGCTGGTATGGATTCCAAAAAAAAAAAAAAAAAAAAAAAAAAAAAAAAAGTGTATGTATGTACATATATGTACATGTGTGTGTAGATGTGTGTTTGTTATTATGTAATTATTATTGCCTGTTACCTGTGGTAACGCAATTTATAATTAATATATTTTGTATTCAGTTATGAAGGTTCTATTTGTTGTTTTGCGAGCTGCCGTTGAGATGCCCGGGCTGTTGATGTGTTGTTTGGTTTGCAATGATGGGCGTAGCTGTGGGAAGCTATTGTTTTTTGTTGATGAGTGAGTATAGGGGTGGGATTTAATAAGTTTTCTTCGTCCCACTCCTTTTCAGGTAAATTTTGTTTTTTGTTTTTGTGCACTTTATGTTTAATACATGTATTTTGTTGTGCCTGAAATCAACAAATAAAAAAAACAAAAAACAAAAAACAAAAAACAAGAAAAAAAACCAAGTTCACTATGTAAATGATCTTCCTACAAATTTTATCTTTATAGCTGTTATTGTCACGACTGACAAGGTGAGCTGTGTGGAAGTGAAGAGAGGAAGGACCGTGAGAGCAAACAGAACCTAAAGATGACCTACACTGGGAAAACTAACCAAACAGACCTGAAACCTAGAATCGGAGACGCAGGGAGACTAGGGAAGATGACAAAGGGAGGGAATGCAGGGCGACAACACAGACGGACCAGCAACAAGCAACAGGAAACACAAGGCTTAAATATACAGTGGAGTAATCAGCGAATAGTAGACAGGAAAGAAACACAGCTGAGAGAAATCAGGGCTAACAAGACTAGAGAAGCAAAACTAGACACATTCACATAAAACATGGACTTTCAAAGTAAAACAGGAAATACAGGACAGACACAGAGATCCAGACTAGACACTGAACTTAACAGACAGACTCCCGAGCAGACACTATGACATCATGGACAGACAGAGGGAACACAGAGAAGTGGGAGCAGGGCAGGCACAGAACAGAAACCTAACAAATGGCAAATCTTAACAAAAGGCATAACCAGAATAAACAAGAACATAGAATATTATAAGGAAACACAAAACACTGAGTCGTCAGTCTCAGGACCATGAGTTATTTTTTCAGTGGCTAGAACCGTAGGAAACTGTCGCAATATGATCAACAGTGTTGCAGTAGTAGATCATTTTTCTAATTTACTAGATGTAGTTGTTTTTGTTTTTTTGTTTTTGTTTTTTAAATCAGAAAATAAGTCACCATTACAAAAGTCATCACATGCAGACAGTGAATTCATTGGGTCATCTGCAAAAACAAGGGGACTGTCTTAGAGATGTTACTGCTGCTGATTTGTTTTAAATTTTAATTTTACTGCTGTGAGCATCACAATTAAAATGTAATTAATCTCCATTGTAATGGTGTTCAGGCAAGGAAAAACAGTTCGTCTAGAAAACAAAGGTCGCTGAAAAAGTGCTTTGTGTTTTGACAGTAGAGGTGAAGAAACAGCAGGCTGGTTTCCACCTAAATGAAGATGAAATGAAAGAGAATTACCTCAACTACTGTTGTGCAAATGTGATGAGATAAAGAGCCATTGGCACCAATTCTCCAGCTGGTTCCCATAAAATCTTATGAGAGAAAATTATAATTTAGTAAGGATGTTGAAAATGAGATAAAAGAATAGCATCTGTGTTTTGATTAAAGTTTATCTTTGAGTGAAGGTTGTTCTGTTTGTTTTGTGCCACCTTATGTCTCCAGAGGAGAAAGTTTAGGTTGATACTGTAGTCAGTTTTAATCACATTAACTGACTCCCAGTCAACATGAAATTTGTCAGATGGAATTGTGTCAAATTATGCAATTATTAGATGTTAATATTTACGTAGTATTTGTATACATTTATAAACATACATGGAGGATAGAGTGCTTTGAGGATCTCCTCGAACTTGAAAAATGAGAAAAAATAATAACATCTTTGCAGCTCTATGTTATCAAACAACTACTCATTTTTATCCATCTGTGACAGTGATGCCACCTCTGTCCACTTTACTAGTTAGCATTTACCTCACTCTTCTTTTTAAAGTGATGTCGCTATTAACCAGCTAGCCCTAAAACTCTCTGTTATTGTCTTTCTTGGAGAAGCTGCCAAGTGTATGATACTAAAGATTTCATCCTCATTTGTCATGGACAGCTCTTTTGCTCTGGAAAACAACCGTGAAACCCAGGTGCGGTCCAAAACAGTGGATGTTTTCTGTTAGTTTTTCTGTAAAAAATAAACACTTAATAAATGTAATATTTGCAGACGATAATGTTAAAAACATCAAAATCTTGTTGTAGTTCTAAACCTGCTTGGTGAAAATCAACAGCTACCAGTTAGACTGTCATAAAATGTTTTTAGTGTCTAAAAATATGTAACTGCTAAGAATTTTAAAACGTCTTTATCAAAAAAGATGTTGGAAGTTGTTTCTTCTCTCTCTTGGACTGTAAAAGGTGCCCTTGGAAAGATTTGGATAAACAGGATTCAGCAGCTGCAGCCAGCTCCCACAAGCAAATCTGTCCATTCCACTTCAGTCACCTCTTCGTCGATGAACAGAACAAAACAGCAAGTGTGGGTGTATCCCACTACAGGTGGCAAACTTTAAGTGACTGTTCGAAGGCATCAGCATCACTGAATCTTCTGCTCTGACAAAAATAGATCCACTGAAGCACAGAAAAGGCTAATAAGGTGTCAGCAGCACATCACGATGAGAAGACACATCAGTGAAGACTATCTCTCAATTACTGCTGGTATCTGTTCCAAGCCGAGGCACACACACACACAAAGTTGGAGAGCACACAAATACAATGAAACACAGACTCACAACAGAAACACAAACATCTCCCGAAGCCCCTCACTGCAACAAAACAGCTTCTCATTCAATCCATGGATAAGTATAAGCTCTTTATCTGCCTCATTTTCTCTCATACACACACATATGCACACGAACACAGACACACACACAGACAAAACGCACAAGACACAGCTCAAGGTTTGACACAAACAGCCGGAGGAGCTGTGCGGGGGCTGCTGGATGAATACCAAAAGAGCTCAGAGCCTGACTCTTAACTTTACTTGACAACTCACAAGTACAAAATAATGACCAGACCTCCTGCTGGAGCTGCACGGGAAGCTGTCAAAATAAAGATGCAAAATGAGGGCTTGATGTGTGAAGCGATTTCTTCCACAAGACAAGAGGGAGTGTCTGGATAATAAGAGAGTTAATCTCCCATCGAGTTTAAGGTCCCACAATGCTCCACAGCAGTCAGCTCGCTCACGTGGAAAAAGAAAACAGTGTTAACTCCTCAGTTGCCCATGAAAATTATTATTATTGTTACTTTATTATTACCTCTTCTTTTGGATGATACTTTACATTCCAATCACTGAATAATCAAAGGTGGTCTAAAAAGAAAAAATGTATGTCTTCTACAATATTCTTAAATGCTGGAAAGTTTCATTGACATATATCAGTTAAGAAAGGGTCATTTCTAAGTCTTTGGGATTCCAGGAAACCACAGAGACAACCTCAATTCACAAATTGAGAAAACTTAGTAGTGAACCTTCCCAGCAGTGCCTGACCTACCGAATGTACTCCAAGAGCGCTTCAATGACTTTAACAGGAAATTACAAAAGAACTCAGAACAACATCCAAAGAGCCGCAGGCCTCATTTGGTCAGTGTTCATGATTCAACAATAGGAAAGAGATGGGACAAAAATGGCATCCATAGGACAAAACATCTGTTACACCTCATTGCACACATTTCCAAAAACCACCTTAATGATCCCCATGACTTGTGGGAAAATATTCTGTGCACCGATGACACAGAAGGTGAATTTTCTGGAAGGTTTGAGTCCCGTTATATCAGATGTAAAACATGGTATTTCAGAAAAAGAACATCAGCAGTCAAACGTGGTGGTGGTAGTGTGATAGTCCGGGGCTACTTTGCTGCTTCAGGACCTTGGCGACTTTACGTTGGTGATGAATCCATAAATTTTGCTCTGTACCAGAAAATCCTGAAGGAGAATGCCCAGCCATGCCCTTTAGTTCATGCACTGAAGCTCAAGCACGTTTGGGTTATGCAGCAGGGCAATCACCCAAAACACATAACAAAACAAAAACAAAGGTTTGGAAATGGTCTTGTTGAAGTCTGGACTTAAATCAGTCTGAGATGGTGACCAATGGCATGACCAACAGACCATTCAAAAACCCTCCGATCTGGCTGAAGTTTAACAGGGGCAATTATCTTTTCACACAGGGCCCAGTGTGTTGGGATAGTTTTTCCCTTTGTAGACAAAATAATTATTTAAAAACTGCACTTTGTATTTACACAGATTACCTTCGTCTAATATTAATGATCAGATGTTCCTGATCAGATGATCAGGAACATTGTATTTAGTGCCTGAACCTTACCGAGCCTTTAATGATTAAATGTAACCAAGCAGTTTTTTTTAGTACTTAATACAAACCAATTACTTTATTGCAGTCCCCTAAAAGTGCCTTATATTGTAAGGTAAAGATCCTACAATAATACACAGAAAACCCCAAGAATCAAATGACCCTCTAGAGCAGGGGTGTCAAACTCATTTTACATCACAGGCCACATACGGCCCACTTTGCTGCTCATATTATGTTTTTTTTTTTCTTCCCACTTTTTCTCGACACTGATGGGGATTTAAATCCGGCTCCCCATCTCTCTGTGCACCTGCCTGCAACACTACACTTGTTGTCTTGGAATGTCTGCATCCTTTCTTCTTTCACATAATGGTATGATCCCAGATCCCTGACATACGCTACTTTTTGATAACGGTGTGTTTATGTCTGTACAGAAGGGTCCACGGAGTACACATGGAGGAGGATTTAGAGTTTTCCTGTGGTCAAGAGAGGTCCCACAAGAGGACATCATGCACATGCCACAAGACAAAGCTACATAGCCCCGCAAGGACATTGGAGAAAAAAAATGAAGATGAAGTTTTGTGAGATCTCGCAAAACTTTTGCAAGATCTCGCAAAACTTCATCTTCATTTTTTTTCTCCAATGTCCCTTGCTGGGCTCCGTAGATAGCAGCTATACAAGCAGGATTTAACAAAACGCATTGGGTGTCACTGTACTAAGTGCATGAAGTGTGCTGAAATAGTTCCATCCATAACACATGGACCTAGAATGGATCTCTGTGGCACACCTTATTAGTGAGGTTAGATCATTTGTAGTCGAAAAGAGATCAATGTTTGTTGGTCTTAGTAAAATACCTGAACAAGTATTGGTTAAATAATAACTTTCAGTACTGCTGAAAAGTACACACTGACAGCAGGATGGCAATTTTGACACACGTTGTCTTTGTGACAGTAACACAAAGAGGGCACAGTCTCTAATGTGAAAGATGTAAAAGTTCATTTAAAAAAGTTGTTTCTTTTCCTTCTGCCTGAATAAGCTGCAAACAGAAATCTCTTCATGAACACTGTGTCATCGACACCCACTTGTAACACTCAGTGGGAGTTCTGTCATTTCTACCCAGCTTCGCCTTTCATTATGTTGATTCATCTTCTGCTGTGTTTGATGCGGCTCGGTTTCACGCAGTGTTTCAAATAGAAGACTGCAGACGGTTACAAACTTCTAATCAATAATTTAAAGCCCCCTCATGGACTAAAAGTACATGCCCTGGTACTGTGAAGCAGCTTGATTGAGAAATCCAGTGCTGCCTGTTTGTTGAAACTCCATAAGTGCCGTTCCTCCCCGCATGGCTGCTTTTTACTCCATTATCACTGGTGGCAATGATTTCTGAATTCGGGGAAAAAAAGAAAAAGAAAAAGAGAGAAACTAACAGAGTTGTTGAGTCATAACGTTTGAGCGCAGAGCCCTGATGGGATTAGATTGCTCCTGCAGGTTTGGCCTTTGTTTGAGGTGCCTCAGTGTGAGCTATTGTTCAAATGGAGGGTTTGCGGGGCAAAGTGATTGTACTCAACTTTATCCATCTGCTTCAAGCTGTTCAGTGCACCTGTGCTGGATGAATCACTATTTTTCAAAACTGACTTTGGTTTGAACCAAAGGGCGATCACAGCCCGGAGAGCTGCGACTTCACTCCTCAGCCCTCATCGTAACAGAAAATATGCATCCCTTATACAGTTCACTTCAATTAACTCTAGCGCAAACTGAGATGGAAGGGTACAGTGTGGCGTGGTGAAAAACTGAGTGCAGAAAATGTCATGATGCCTACAGCTGTTCTGTGCAGAGAAGCAGAAACACTGAATGATGGACTGACGTGAGACGTCACTTCTGTCTTTTAAAGCAATGAGTATAATTTAACAGGCAGTGCATTATGAAATTGCTAATGTAATCTTCTAAACATGACTGCAGAGTCCTTTCTTTTTGTAGATATTTTGTGTTAATTGTTACCTTTTTGTGGTCATTCTGGTGTTGTTTTTCAGCATTTTATAATCACTATGTCTTTGTGCCTATTTTATTATTGGTCATCATTATGTGTCTTGTTTTGATTTGTGAGCTTCTTTGGCATCATTTGGATATGTTTCCCATTTAACATCCATCCATCTTCTTTAGCTTATGCCATCTTTTGGCTGATTGAAATAATAATGGTTTTACATATTATTTTATATAATTTCCATTTTACCCCTTTTTTGGCCTTTTTGTGTTTTATTTTGATCAATTTGTTTCTTTTTTTTGACATATTGTATTGCATTCCCATCTTTTTGATGCTTATGTGGCTACATTTTGTCAGTCTTTTTTAACGTTTTGTCTCTCTATGGTTTCGTGGGGGTAGTCTGTATCATTGTGGGCATCTTGCATCTCATTTTGTGCAATTTGCTTATCTTTTTTACTTATTTAATATTAGACTTTGGTGGCTTTGTATACCACTGCTGCCGGTTTTGCACTTTTTCTTTTTTCTTTTTTTAACGGCATTTCACTTGTTGGGGTTGTTTTGCATCATTTGATGGTTGAATGTTGAATTTAATCAGTTTATCTTTCAGTTTTTTGGCTTTGTGTGCTTTGCCAGTCTTTTGCGTCACATCATATCCAGTTTGTGACACTGTTTGATTCTGGATGCTTTTTAGGCCTATCCCATTTCTTCATAGGCATTTTACATTTTTCTGGGTTGCTTGCATCATAGCTCAATCTAAGAGCTTTGTTTACTCTGCTGGCATCTCTTCATGGAAAGCCATGTGTTCTTCATGCATCTAGTTTGGTTGTTTTAAATACAATTTTATTAATTTTGTGCAGTTTTGCTTTAAAATCTAATTGTCTAGCGTGGCAGACCGTGAAGAATGAGGATCCAAAATGCTGGACTCTTTATGCTGAACAGTGCCTTTATTTACAGTGCAGTAAATAATTCACACAATTCATCCCCGTGTGCTCCCTCCACTCCCGTGCCGTGTCTTCCTCCCACAAGTCCATGCTCCATGCACCCCCTGCTTTCTAGCTTTCCACATTCCTCCTGCTGGAAACAATAGAAGCAGCCACCAGGACACTTAACTGTTGCCGGCATGCACTCACTTAACTTGGCTCACTAAGGAAACTGACGTGGAGTCTGACCTAACGATCCCACACCAAGGAGCGCTCAGCTCCCCAAAGAGGCTTGATCAGCTGCAGGTGTGTGATCGTCCGCTTCAGGTGTGGCAAGCCTCCAGACGGAACACACCCACCAGGCCTGCCTGAAACCCAGTGCTCTGCCACACCCACACATACACACTTACCTATACAAACAAGCATGGAAAGCACAACAACAGCAGCAGCACAGTGCGGCAAACATACATAAGATATTATATCAGTCCATCACTGCTCATGGACCCTGGGTCACTCAGACACAGGTCTCTGACACTAATCATGTTTTCATGTTGTTGTGACGGTATTAAACTGAATTTCAGCTGTTTTGTCTTTGTTTGGTTGCTTTGTGTGTTTTTGTGGTCCTTCTGCCTCACATTTTGTGTCACTGTGGCCAGTTTTTGCCACTTGTTGGTAACTTGTTGGTTATTTATGTGATGTTGTGTAGCTCTTAATAATTTTATGATGGTTCGTTTTTAATTGAATTTTTGTCATGGTTCACTGGGGTTGTTTCGTGATGCTCTGTAATGTTTTGCATGTAAAGACCACAGCCTACTGTGTTTTGTCATTATGATTCATGGTTTTTAAGTCTACCGCATTCAAAACTGCAACAGCACATTTGCAGTGGAGACTTCATCTACAGACGCAGAGCGCAGTTCAAAAAAACCTGAATCGAAACAGGAAACAAAGTTTTTTTTCCCTTGATGTAAGGATATTATTTGGTCCTTTCATGGACTAAACAATATCACATTAATATTCACAGATGGACAGTGGAAATATTTGGTTTAAGCTCCCATTTGCAAGACTAACTGTCCCAGAGTTTTAGAGAAATAAATAATGAATTTGAATAATAATGAGTAACTTTCCCTCTGTTAGAATCATTGAATGAGTCCTTGACACATTCTTGACACACGAGGATTAAGACAATATTAAAAAATAACAGTAGAAGTCATTCATAAGACCGTCTTCATGCGTTGGATATCGGGATGTAATTAGAAGTTTTCTCTGGAATGGCAATCCCTCCGAGGCGCAGCTGTAATTGTAATTTATCTAATGACACGTTTTACTGATACATTCAGGCACCAATTTGCGCAGTGGAGCTGAAGAAAAAGCAGGTTTGATTGCTTCGAATGACAGCCCAGACCCTCCTGCTTCAGTCTGAGTCACCCCAGATGAGACGCCACAGCGGCGCTGTGACTCAGCGGACTGATCCCTCAGCCGTGATAATCAGCTCAAAGAGTAATCGTGACATTTCTCAGGTGTCAGACGCTCATCTTTTAATTTTTTTTGTTCACTACAAAAAAATAAGATGCAGGAGGAGAAAGCAAGAACAGAACTTTTACATGGATTTCTGCATTTGATTCAATTCAATTCAATTCAATTAATTGTGCACGTTTATTTCAGTAAACATGATTTCTAAAAAGAGATATTGCTGCTGAGTCTATTTTTCGAACTGGATGACAGGAAAGCACTGCACAGAACTATCAGAATGAACTGTACAATCCAAACAGAATACAAAAGGAAATAAACTCAAATAACTGAGGCCCAAGGATACAGAAAGGAAAAGGCAGGACACAAGGTTTGAAAAACAGGGAGGATAATGAACAAATAACTACTTAAGAACAAAGGGGAACACTGGACTATTTATACACTCTGAGGTAAGTGGAGACAAGTGGGAATAAGATGTGGGTGAGAGTGATCAAGACAATCGAGGCGGAGGAAACAAAACTTGAAGGAATGAACAAGAGAAAACGATTAAAAACAACCATAAGTGACACAATGGCTATGTTCCAAAAGTTAGGATGGTGGCTAACTGAGTATCTGCATGGCACCATGACTCAGTGGAAGATTTGAGCCTCCTGTTTAAACCACTTTGTTTTTAAGGTGTGCAGACTTCCAGTGCACCGTGTTATTTTTATTTTTACCATGTCCAGATGCTAATATCAGATTTAGACTTACAAATTTTCATCTAAGACGTTTTCCTTGTATTGCTTGTGTACATTTTTTAAACTGTGAAGGGTCACAAAGTAACTTTCTATTTAATTTTCTGCCCCAGTCCCTCCTCTAACTCTACCTGCTGCAGCCTAAACTGACGGTGAAATAACTGCACATTATTCAGTCTGAGTAGCTGCCTCCTCACCACTCTGCCATCTCCAGAGACATCAGTTTGCACAGCCAAACGATACGAGCCATAAAACCAAAGGGACACGGAGGCGAGGCAGCACCGTCAGTAAATGTTCTGCACGATTTCCCAGCAGGCGTCCTGCAACGCTGCAGAGCGGTGAAGCAGTGAAATGACCAGTTTCTATGGTAATTCTCCGACATTTGTCTCCGGTGGAATGGGGCTGTGGTGTTTTCTGTCACAGAGGTCCATTTACACAGGTGCTTGATTGCACTTCACATGGGCCTCAGCCATTTTATACAGAGAACATTAGATTGTTCTCAGCTGGGAAGTTTTCCAAACTTTTCTTGGACTGAAATCAACAGTTTGAGCAGCCAGAGCTGAAGCCACACTTATACCCGTTTGACCTGTTTATTTCTTCAGTTTGACTTCTGAAGTGAGTGCAGGTCCAATATCAAGCTCTAAATGCATAACCTGACCTTTTTCTGTACCATTTTTCATGGTTTTTCTTTGTTTTTTCCCCTGTAATTCTCTTAGTTCTAACTTCAAACTAATGTGCTAGTTTTCCTCTGCAGGTGCTGAACTGTTTTGGGGAAGTAGAACAATCATAAGAAAAGCTTTAGTGTTTATGTCCACTGTTCAGGGTACATGATGGAAAAGTGCTAACCTTACAATAACTTCTAAATGCAGCATAAAAACATGGACATCAACATTTGTAGGGTGTGTAAAATGTTAGTAAAAATGTTGATATGGTGATTTGCTGGATGTCGTTTGGCATTGCCTTGCTGAAATGAGCCAAACATCACTAAAATGTGGCAATTTCCTCCTTTAATAGTCGCATGATGTAAGATGAGTTTGAGAAACTGGCTGGCAGTGCCCTGACAACATATGGTTGGTGAGGGATTGTTGGAGGTCTCTGACTCTGGACTCATGTCCTTTCAACTCGGATTTCCAATTTAGAAAGTAGGAGCAGTTTCACCAATCCTAACAATCCAACATGACGGCACTGAATGTAAACAGTAGTAAAACAGTAAGACTTTTAATTTGTAGTGCTACTGTTATACTTCCCACGAAGTCACTTCCTCTCAGTCGCCTAGAGGCCCCGCTGAGGAGAGGTGAGCGTACGCTAGTGTTCTCGGTTACAGAGTGATTAAAACACAGTTAAAATAACCAAAAGTGATTCAAACACTGCTCGTTTCCTTTATGCATTTTGTCTCACAGTTCTACGGAAGAGGATTAGGGCCACTGGGGGAAAAAAAAAAAAAAAAGTGGGCACATCTTTTTTTTTTCTTTTCCAGAATTCTGACTTTTTTCTCAGAATTCAGGGAAAAAAGAAAAAAAAAGACGTGCCCACTTTTTTTTTTTTTTTTCCCCAGTGGCCCTAATATTTTGAACAGGTATGTGAGCACCCGCTTTTATTTTTGTGTCATGTGTATAGGTTATATCTTTTGTTGGTTTGTAATACTTTTTGTAATTCATGTTCTCTGTTTCAACTTATTGTTAAATATATGTAACTTAAAAAATATGTAAAATTGCAACTGGTAAATGGGCTCTCCCTAGAGCTTAATTTTGTTGTTGATGAAGAAATGTCACAATTCAGTGCATTTTCATTTCTTATATATATTTAAAGATGTGTTGGAATATTTTAGTAGCTCAATTTGACGATGATATTTGTTACTGTGTTGCACCTCAGTCGTCTAGAGGTCCCGCTGAGGAGAGGTGTGCATGCAGAAGCCCAGTAAAATGAAGTTGCTGTACTGGTTTATTTTTATTTTTGAACAGTCATGGGAGAATAAATCCGCCCCAGCTGGCACTGATGTCACTCCCAAGTTCTTAAATCCAACTTCCATGGGATCTTAATAAACATGCAGAATTAGTTGCAAAGAGGCCGCCATGCCAAAAACCTCCTTACGATCACTTTGGCCAGATTGCCGTGGTTAACCATGGAAAATGCCAACTTGTCCGTCAACAGTCACTAACTACTAGCTGAGTGGTAGAAAATCTTGAAAAAAGCTTGACACAAACTGAAAAAAGGGAGCCATTCACCTTAAAGTAAAAGTTGTGTCTCACTGTGCAGCCAACACATTTTAAAAGGCAGAGCTTTTACTTTGAAGGTGAACAGTATCTGTTTCAAGTTTCTATTGGACTTTTTACACCTCAGCTGTAAAAGGCTGATGGGGTATTGTCGTCACTCCACCGGGTGGGTTGGCAAATGGGGACACAGACACCAAAGTTTGTGAATGCGATAAGTCGAGAACGAGGAGACGTAGGAGATTCAAACTGATACCATACAGAAGGTGCATCTTCTATAAATCTGGGATGATTTTGAATCTCAGTGATTCAAAATCTAAGGTCAGAGTAAATTTTCTGAAAATCATGTAAATGCGATAACTTGAAAAGAAGGTGACGTAGGATTTTGTGTCTGCTAGAAGGCTGAGGCAGTTGTCAGTATTTTTCAAGCTATACTATTGATTGGTGCGTAGTAAAAATAGTCTAGTATTTGTTGGTAATTTAGTGTCTTTGTTGCAATGTACAGGTGACTGTGTAGTGATTGAAGCAAGTGCAAGGATGTTTTTGGCGTATACCTCATTCTGAATAATTTCACCTTGCAACCTCCAGTAATGACTTTCTAACTGGTCGGGGGACACATGTTTTCCCCTTGTAACCGGTGTTTAGCAAACACACTCATTGCTGAAGTCGAGAGGTTTCTACATCACAGTACTGCAGAATCTGTTGGCTTGTATATGCGGTATTCACATCAGTGTTTATCTGTTTTATATATTTTTTAGCTTGCATTTATTTGCTTTTTTGTTTTTCCATTTTATCGCTCCATAAAATCTTTATTTATATATTTCTGAGTACATATTTAGAGGGATTTGGAGGATCATCCTACAAGGTTATAGGTGCAATCGATTACTTGCAGATTGATATACCCCAAAGATCAAGTCCTGCTTTTGATGTCTGCATAACTAACTAGTGATGACCTTTAGAGACTTTTCTCCGTCCTCCAGAACTTTTTCTGTTGCTCGCCTCACTTGGTCCGCATGTTCTGACTCAGCCTGAGATCCTATCGTCAGTCTCGTGGCTGATTGGATCAAAATTGCTCAGACAGCTCCTGCTGCAATGTGCGTATTCAGATAACTCATGCTGATACAGATTACTTCTTAATAGCTCCAAAAAATGGTCTGTGTAATGTGTACCCCAGGAAAATGCTCATTATCTGATTAAATCTAACAGATCATCGGGTTACATTAAATAGAGCCGAGTTAAAAAACTGAAACTGGAAGGTGATGAAGAGTTTCTTTAAGGTCATCCAGTTTGATTAGAAAAAAACCTTAATTTAAATTACGAAAGAATTACCTGCTGAATCCCGTGTTTCCTGTGCTGTTGTGCTGAAGACCCAGAAACATTTATCTGACATTATCTTCTTGGCATATTAGGAACCGATAAAACACAAAGCCCGGCAGGACAGTAATGATGGATGACACATGACAAAGCGTGTGTCAAAGGTCACAGGTCAAGTCTATGACGTCAGGGCAGCGGCCACCTCACCCCCACCCCCAAGAAAAGGTGAATACACATCTGTATGTTTCTTTCTTCATTTATCTCCTTGGCATGACCTTAGTTGAGTCAAACTTTCTGTGATTGCTTGCCGAGATCGCAGTGAGAGAAAATGCCACTGTGTGACGTAAAGATACAAGACTGTGCTGTTTGTTTGGTGTATGACTTTCTGTAGGTAATCATCAAATCTGCCCTTGAGGATTGTTTGGTCAATAACCAGGTCTGTATCCCGTTCATTTCTTGAAAAATCTGCACCTCAGATCTTTTATTTAAGCCTCTGTGAGCCCAGTATTAAAGAAAAATAACAACATTGATTCAAAGCAAGAAAAGAAAAACATCTCTTTCTCATTCCCACTGCAACACACAGCTTTATTTCATCAGCAGCACTTTCAACAAATGTGTTCTTAAGCTTAGATGCTGTGACGTATCAGTGGGACTCCCAAGTTATGAAGATACCAACACATCTGCTACAGTATGTTGAGGCGTAATGGCAGAAAGACTGAAGTGTTTTAAACCCATTCTCAGTCCCAGAACATTACATAAAATGTGTCCTTTGACTTTGATGCCATTAAATATCAGACATAGCCAAAATGAGGCCCATCGCACTCCTAAATTGTCACATATTGCAGCTTTGTAAGGACCCCTTGGAGCCTTATGGTTATGCACTGGGTAGCCCTAAATGTTAGTTATTGTTGTGGGTTTCATGTCGTGAGGTGGCGTATTTGAATGTTTTCTGTGCGTCAGCTTTTATCTGTTGCTCCATAAACCGTGTTCGTCTTTAACTTTGATCAAAGTGAAGATACATGATAAATACTCAGCTCTTAACTGGCTCTTCTCGTGTCAACAAGAAAGACATTAATATTGATGCTGATGAGGTGTGTGTGTGTGTGTGTTCGATCGCCTTGTCCTTGATGTTCCCTCTCCAAACACTCATAATACATTTCATGTGCATGCTCGTGGGTTAATCTCTTGTGTGGTTTGAGTCATGTGTGTGTGAGTGTGTGAACAGCCCATCAACCAAAGGTCGTCTGAAAGTGAATGCTGATTAGTGACAGATCGTTGCTGAGGACATAGCAACCACAAGTTTGAGAGGTGGGTGGACTGTAAAACGCGCACACACAGGCCTGTGATGAGGTCAGTGTCCTGTTTTTGTCTTGTTATATGTAAATTAGTCAAAGGGCTTCTGCTCTTTTCTATTTATGTTGATATCCATCTAGTTGTGTTTGGCCTATTTATTCAACACTGTATGTAAATGATTCAGCTATAGGAGGCTGATTGCAAATTGTCTAATTAAAATTGGCTACAACCAAATAATACAATTTTGTCTACTTTTCTCATTCCAACTGCAACAAAAGTAGAATAAAATTTGTCACTGATTATGTTTTAGTAAGAATTTGAGGTTTTAGTGTCTAAATCTATGTGACGAACCTAATGTTTTATGTTAGACATTACACTGAATGTGATAGACTGGCGACCAGTCCCGGCTGTAACCTGCCTCTTGCCCTATGATAGCTGGGATAGGCTTCTCTAGCCCCCCTCTCCTGCCACTCTGATAAGGATAAGCGAAAGAGAATGGATGTGCACATGATAGTACACTATTCATTTCCACAGCACCACATCTTCCCATCCCCCTCATCCCAGTAGAAACCAGTAAGATCATTCCAAATACCACCTCTTCTTTCGTTTGTTTTGTTTTGAATCCTGTTAAAGAGCAAGAACCTCAGATGTATTTCTGTCGTTGAGTTTAAAAGGAATGATGTGGGTTCATTTGTGGTCTTCAAAAGAAAGCTCTACAAACATATTATTGAGGGTTACATGTAAGAATATTGTTGCGTATCTGTTTGTTGGTTTTATTTCCTTTACTTAAAAGGTAGGGAACCTTTAATGATAAGAATATAGGCCAGGCATAAATATAAGCATTGCTTCAGTCTGCTACCCCGACCCAGACAAGCAATAGAAAATGGATAAGATTGATGACTGGAAGGATGGATCCAAGTTAAAAGGTCCCTATTGTAAATTCCAGTGTTTAAAAACATCATAAAACCCTGTCTTTCACTTGCGTCTCCTCTCTTGGACATTTTCACCTTTTTTTTTAGACCTTTAGTTAATTTTGGATGGTTTTACACTAATTTTAAAGCTGAGACAGAGTGTAAAAAATCAGTAGCTACGACTTTATGCTCAAAAGGTATTGTGTTGCAGTGTTATCAACTCAAGCTGAAGGAGGGTCATGCTTTTTGTAATACCTCTTTAAACCACACAGGGGCGCAGTGAGTAAATATAACCTTATTTGATTACTTTGCTTTCTTTCATTCATATTTACAGTGAAGGCCTGCCAAAAGGAAAAGCCTCTTACAGATGTACTAAATGTTAAAATCAGAAAACTGTGACCATTTCAACAGATCGAGTGGTATTTTTGGTAAAATCTGAAGAGGGTAATTACTTTTTAAGCTAATACTTTTGACTGAAGGTTGCTCACTGAAGCAGACAGACTGTGAAAAAAGAAGACGACATGAAGTTTAAAGGACAGTTGTGACCTTGCCAGACACAGTAGGTGGATCGTCATCATCATTTTGTGCTGCACGGTTTTCAAAGGAGGATCAACGGCAGGCTGATTGATTTTTACAACCAGTAACTAGTGATCAGTAACAACAAAACAATAATGATTCAATCCAGAATGATACCCTTCCTCAGCCACCAACAAATATTGACTGTGTGATTGATTTAAAAAACAAATCAGCAAACAGTATGTGTTCTGGGTTGTATTCTCTACATTAAAGCTGGCCAGTCATGTGTAAGCTTTATCAAATTTTGTGTATCTTAATGTAGATATCAGAAGTAACTAAGTAAAAAAAAATCAAATGGAATCTTGAACTTTAATTTAATCCTTAGTTTTGTTGGTTCAGAAAATTTAAGTGGATAGCGTTACCTTCTTATAGAGATTTAAATTTATCTACTTGACCTTCTTTGCTGCTGTTGGTAAAAAATGTTTTTTTTAATTTCTGTCCTTAGACATACAAGCTTGTCATCTACATCAGCTACATCATAATGACAGCGAAGAGCCCAACAGGTTACTTGAAGTTAAGAAGTCGTGTTGAAGAATGGAAATCACTTTTAATCGATAGTAGGGGAGGAAATGAATGTTATCGTCATGAGCAAATTAACCACCTCTGAGGGCCTGGCTCAAACATTCATTGATGTATTTGTTTTGACCTTAAGTATAAATTACATTTCATTGTTTTAACAAGCAGTTCTGATATTTCATAAAACTAAAATAATTTGAAGAAAAAAAGTCAATCACCGTCACCTCAAACCACTGAGCAATTCAGTTGTTTAACACACCAACATAACAAGTGAACATCACTAGTGGGGCTTCCACAGTGGAAGCGATCAATGCACACCTCACATCAATGTTTGATTGCTAGTGGACATTTCAGGCTCCAGTTGCCTACGTAACCCTCTGATGTATTTACTACCATATCCTACGGCAATCAACACTGCCCTTTGGTCTGACTGGCAGCTTCTTGGAGAAAGGAGACAAACAAACTACAAAAAGATGTGATTAGGGTCATGGTTACTTCCTGCTTCTTAACATTCACTGATGATGACTTAGACCTCTAGTCTTAAAGTGATCCTTCACTGATCCTTTGAATTTAAGGCACTAATGAATATTTAAACTCATGATTTTTGTTGGGAATTAATAGTGCTGTACTCTCTGTAATTATTGGTCCTGAACGTGCAAACGTTAAACTTTAATCTGGACTTTCACATTATGACCATGTACTTGAGTGCTCACTTCATAATGGCCTGAATCACCTCTCATTAAGGCTCTTTTTGAGAGAGGATGAAGGTGATGGACTAAAGACCTTCGCTCTACCCCGAACGTTTGTGTACTGCTGATGTGAAGCAGTACGGATTTATTGGCTTTTAACCTCCAGATTGCCTCCTTTGTTTTCTCAGCAGTAATAGCTGATGGGTGGATTTCACTGAGGGCAGGTCTAATGAAATCAAAAACTCACCTCATTTCGCTTCCTTTCTCCTCCTTTCTATTGAACTGTCAACTCTTTTGGCTCCTGTTGTTTGAACCATGAGTCTGTGTATCATAATTTATTTTCATATTGAATTGAGAATTATTTCACCAAGTCAAAATCAGGAAATGAGAACACGGACTGATCTGTTGGACTGTTCTTTTTGTTTTTTTTTTTCTTTTCTTTTTTGTTTGTTTGCTTTTCTTTTTTTCTCTCTCCCCTCTATTTTGTCTTTTGCGTGCTTTGAGGTAGCAGCCAAGAAAGGTGTAGTTTGTGTCTCTGTGAACACGTGTACACCTGTGTGCACAACTGTGTGGATCAGCATGCTTGTATTCAAAAAGTTTCTCCATGCAACAATTTCTATGAAACTTTATATACACCACAAATAAACCCATTGAAAAACGAAATTGATCAATTTCTCGACAACATAACTCTTCCAAACTTATTAGACACCCAACACGTGTTGCTTTTTCTCCAAAACTCAAAAACCAGTCTCTCTGGGGTAACTGCATTGATAAACTCTTTCTCAAAAGTCTCTGATTATTCAATTAACTGGTCAAAATCTCCAGTTCTTCCGATTAATTGCTCCTTCCAAAATTCTTCATCTACCCCACTGCAATCTGGAAATATTAAATATTTAGATATCAATATCTCTCCTAAGCTTGCAGAATTAACTAAATTTAACCACGTCCCACTTCTGAAAACAGTAGAAGGCGATCTGGCTAGATGGAGAAATCTACCCATATGACTCATGGGAAGGGTTGCCGCTATAAAAATGATGGTTTTGCCAAAAATAAACTATTTTTTTTCAATGATCCCAAGTAAGCCATCACAAGATTGGTTTAGATCTCTAGACTCGTATATTTCTAAATTCCTTTGGAAAGACAAACCCCCAGCATATCAGCTTAAAAACATTACAAAGGACCAAGGATAAAGGAGGACTAGATCTGCCTAACTTTAATCACTACTTTTTAGCCAACAGGCTCCAATTCATCTCTAGATGGTTAAAACACACCTTCTTAGATGAACCCTGGATAGATGTACAACAGGCACTATGTAATAATCTAGAGATTTCAGACCTACCATTTATCAGCTCATATATCAAACGACATGAATGCTTTAAAAGCATCAACATCAGCTCTTCTCTGACAGCATGGTGGGAGTTTCTAAAAATGACAGAATCTTCATTAATCCCGTGCAAACTTACACCTATCTGGAACAATCCAGACATATTACAAAACAATAATATGATCAACTTGCCAGAGTGGAGTTATAAAGGAATTAAATACTTGGAACATATATTTGAAGGAACAGACTTTATTTCATTTGACAGACTAGTTACACAATATGGGATCAACAAGAAAAGATTTTTGGAATATCAACAAATTAAATCCATAGTAAAAAAGAACTTTAAGCCCAGTGAAGCTGAATTACAAACACCACCAAGTGTGGTACAAGTTTTTTTTAATCTAAAACCCCCCAAATTATTGTCTAAAATAGACAGAACACTTTCTAAAATAGATGAATCAATATCACTTCCTATTGCAAAATGGGAAGCGGATTTATCGATCAGCTTAGACCAAAACTTCTGGTCTCAGATATGCTTAAAAACCTTTCGGTGGATCAGAAATCCCAGTTTGCAATTAATACAATACAAAATACTACATAGAGTGCACTATACTGGTCATAGGATGTTCAAGATGGGCTTTACGTCTTCCAACAACTGCTCACACTGTCAAGGCAATACACCGGATAATTACATCCACGCTCTTTGGTTCTGTCCACCAGTTCAGAAGTTTTGGCATGAGATATGTGAAGACTTATCAAAGTGTCTGAAATGTAACATTCCAGCCTCCCCTTCAGTGTGCTTGCTGGGCAACTTGGATGAGGTCACTACAGAAATAAACACAGCCCACATTGTTTTTATGGCCCTATGCATTGGCAAGAAAACGATCCTCCTTAGCTGGAAAAATAAAAATAATCTTAATTCTAACCAATTTAAAAGCCATCTAATAGATCACATTAGTCTTGATATAGCCTCTGCCACCACATTTGATCAATCCCTCTGGGCTCCTTTGATCGGCTTCATCACCCAGTGGGGGTGGGAGGGTCATGGTTTGGTCCTGCCTTCGCTATTGTGGTTGATATGGGGGTAGGGACGGGCTTAGGGCATCTGGGAATTCCCTAGGGACGTTTTCCCTGGAGGGCCTAACCTGGGGGTTGTTCCATGACCTGGTTAGGGGCTCTGGTGGCTCTTAGATGGTGTTTTCCTTGTGGCTGCGCACAGCGGAGATGGGGGATGGTCTGTGCTGGTGGACATTGGTTACTGGCCTGGTAGCCTGGCTGCCCCTGGGTGGGTCCGGGACGGGCGTTGGGGCTTGGGGGTCTGGAGGTGCTCCACCCCCGGGCTGGGGCTCTGCCTGGGCCTTGGGGGCTTGGGTCCTGGTTTTTGTGTCGCCAGGGTTGTGGGTGGGCAGGTCGGTGCATGGGGGCTCAGCCCTGGTGCGTGGGACCCATTGGCCCAACTGGAGGGCTCTCCAACCGGTGGGGAGGCTGTTACATCTTTGCAGGTGGTCTCCTCTCTCCAGGAGCTCACTCTGCAGGTGGGGGAGAGATATAAGAGAGGTGGAGAATGAACTCAACGTGGGTGTCTATTGTCTTGTGTAGTCTGGGAGATGAGTGGATGATGGGGTGAGTGCAGTTTTCTCTGTGGTGGGGTCAGGTGGGCTGCCCCGGACTCTGTGGGGCTGGGCGGTGCTGCTGCTGTGGGCCCTGGTCCGGATGGGCCTGGGGCCCTCCTTGCCCCGGTGGGTTCCAGGGTATGGGGGTGCTGGCCCAAGGGAGAGGCCACTTGCCCCTCCCTTTTTTCCCTCCCCATCCTCAGCTGGCCGCCTGTGCCTCAATTTTATTCCCCGACCTAGACATCCACATTACTCATACTCTCATGACACATACATATGGGGTTGGGCACGTTATATAGCGTCCAGAGGATGGTCTGTGTATTCAAACCCAACTCTGGCACTGGTGCCCAACCCTCAATTTTAAATGCATATAGACACTGAGGGTTTTCGGTAGGAGCCGTGCTGCTCTCTGGCAGGAAGCACCATGCCCTCTTGTGTTTTAAATGCACTTTAGTACAACTCACAGCAACACTACATATGAGCAGGCGGAGGGAGGTTTGGGGTCTTCACTCACCCCCGTTCTCTGTTGACTGTCGGGGCTGGGGGGTTGGGAGGAGGTCTTGGCCGTCAGATTGGGGTCTGGGATGCGGGGCCTCCCTGCTACTGCAGATAAGGTGGCGGTCTGCTTGCCTCCACCCCTGGGAAAAGGGTTACATCTCCTGCATCTAGGTATGGCTTGCCCCTCTGGGGGTGAGGGTACCTGAACCTGGGATATAGAGTATGTTTGGGCAGTGTGATTGTGTGTACAGTGTCTATTTCTGTTCGTCTCCACGTCGGGTGAGTGCCGAGTATTTGCTTATGTGTATATGGGGGTGGGAATACACATTTGTCTGTGTGCGCCTGTTCATCTCTGTCTATATGTCAGGTCGGGTCTTAGACTCCACCTCTCTGGGAACTTCTCAGGCCTCCATACCTTGGAGAGCCTATCTCCCCTCACCACACTCCCTGCCAGTGGCTGATGCCCTCAGACGTCGGTGTTTTGGTGGTTCTTGGTGTCTGGGGCTGGGAGCTCATGTATGTACTGGCTCACTCCTGGTGGCCGCTTGGCGGGGCCTGGCGCCTGTGGCCCGGCTGGGCCCCTTCTCGGGGGTAGGCGCCCTCTGGCCTCTGGGCCTGGGGCTCGGTCCTCTCTGGCACAGCTGGCTGCCAGCAGAGCCCGCAGGCATGTCACTGCAACCCCCTCTGGCTTCTGCTCCGTGGCTGCTGGGTGACCCCTCATCTGGGACTCTCCTCAGCTCTTCCCAGGAGGGTGGCACAGTTGCCTCTTTGGTGGTCCTCCTTGGGTCCTCGTACTCTGGGCCCTCTGGATGTCTGGGGCCTGGATCTCCTCCATACCTGCTTAATGCCCTGGGGGACGGGACTATGGCTCCCCACACTCCCTAGTAGATCGTTGCATGGAGAAACCTGTTGGACTGCTCTGTTTCATCTGGTTGAGAGGAACTAGTGTTTGCCTGGCATTAGCATGCAACTTGGGCAATCCAATTACCAATCAAAGAGTTATAATAGTATGTCAACTGGCGTCAATCAAGCCTAGATGGTAGGGCTGCACGATTTTGCATAAAATGAGAATCGCGATTTTCTTTGCTTAGAATTGAGATCACGATTCTCTCACGATTTTCTTTTCCAATATAAATATTTATTGCACTTATTAACTGCACATCAACTTTGTAACAGTTGAAACTGAACATAAAAACAATAAATAAACATAAAAACAATAAATGCCTCACATTTTGTGGTTGCCGCAAAATGTTGTACTGCTTGAAATTCCGTCTCCACCGTTGCTTGACACTGCGTGTATAGAGCAGGTAGTGAAACAATAGAAAAATAGTTGCGTTTGTCTAGGGTGTTGATCATTTTCCTAAATCCCTCGTTTTGCACAGTGTTGATATATCTTTGGTCAGGTGATAAGTAATAGCCTCCGTAATTTCTTTGTGCCTGCGGGAGTTCGACGTGTATCCGGTTGTTCAGTGATGACGTGACGAATCCTACTTCCGGGCCTAAAGTAGTCTGCGTTTAATATGGCTTTTGTGTTGTTAACATGTTTAATGTTTTGTATTTTCTTCCATTTAATCTCAAAAAGCTCATAAAAGAGTCAGTGATCACTGTTGACCTCCTTCGGCTTTTATTACTGCTAATCATTTATTTACGCTCAGTTTTTAAAACCTTATGATGTAACTACAGCACAGCCCATGCAGCAGTATATGAATGACTAACCTCGTATTGTGGATGGATTATCTCAGTTGTTCTCCTGGCTGAAGTTTAGTCCTTTTACAGCATCCTGCCATGCGATTACATTTGTTCCTGACCACTGAGAACACTCACGTTAACTTTTATCGAGTGGGAAAAAAAGTTAGCTTGTTTATATTATGCTAACATAGCTGTGTCGCTAGCGGTCACGTAGCACATCATTATATACCAGCTAGCCAAACTTCAGTAACCCTACAAACGTCACTGCTGTTTAGTTTTCTGTCTTCATTTATGTTGGAAGTGATAGCAGAGCTGTACGTTTGAATTTGTTTCCAAAACCCCGCAGTCAGGACATGCTATATTGTATTTAGATAGAAGCTAGCGAGCTAACTTCCTGCTAACTTCTAACGCCGTTAAATGTCATAAATTCCATTTTCATGGATGCCTGGATGTTAAACTCAATTGTTACACCTGGTAGAGCAGAACACTGATCATTTTATTAAAGATGAAAGACTTTAGACAGTTTTTCAACTCTCAGTAATGCCACAGTGATCATTTGATATATGGACCTGCAGCGGAGTTTAGGCCCAGACACGGCTAGTGACGTTAGACTGAACAACCGGATAGGGAAGCCCTGTATAAGGTTCCCGTTATTGATGTTTGGGTGGTTGACCGGGACGGATTTTCTCCTGTCACTTTCTCGTCATCCCTGACGTGTTCTCCGTTGTTTTTTCCCTGCCAATTTGAGCATCACGGCACAGCTTCTGTATCACGTGGTATAAGGCTCCGCCCTTGTCATTTGTTGAGCAGGAAGAGTGAGCGCTTGTTTTCATGCAGATTACGTCCCGGATCAAAATGCGGTACAGTCGTCGTCGTCTTTTTTTTTTTCTTTTTTTTAAAAATCGTTGTCTTTTGGAAATGAGATCGCACATAAGTATGAATCGAGATCGCGATTTTCTAACGATTAATCGTGCAGCCCTACTAGATGGTATAAAACGATAGATGTAGCTATTGTGATGTCACCAGCTAGTTTGTGAGCTCAGCATTTTCTTTTTAGAAGTAAAAGAAAAAGAGGATTTTATTGGTGTCCCTGAATTTGCTCGTGGGTGGGAACAATAGAAAAAATAGAAAGGTAAATGGACTGGTCCTTACATTGCTGTTTTCCACACTATCTGAGCACTCAAAGCACTTTCTTACTATAACCCTCATTCACCCATTCACACACACATTTAATCAAGTGCTTTATGTAGTCACACTCTCCATGCATTGGGAGGGAGAACCTAGAATTCATTATCTTTTTCAGGGATACTTTGACAGGTTGGAGGAGCCAAGGATTGAATCACCAACCTTCTGCTCTACCTCCTCTGCACAGTCACCCACGAAGGTAGTACTCAAGGTAGGTTTGGGATGATGATGATGATGATGATGATGATGATGATGATGATGATGATAATACTAATAATAATGATAATACATTCAAAAAGCACCAGTACCTATCATATTGTACTTTCTTTAGGGTAGTGATACAAAGAGACCAGAACATCAGGATTGCAACACTACCTACAGTCATCATTTTACTTTAGCTTTTGTAACGGTGAAAACTACATACAGTGGCTTGCAAAAGTATTCGGCCCCCTTGAACTTTCCCACATTTTGTCACATTACAGCCACAAACATGAATCAATTTTTATTGGAATCCCACGTGAAAGACCAATACAAAGTGGTGTACACGTGAGAAGTGGAACAAAAATCCTACATGATTCCAAACATTTTTTACAAATAAATAACTGCAAAGTGGGGAGTGCATAATTATTCAGCCCCCTTTGGTCTGAGTGCAGTCAGTTGCCCATAGACATTGCCTGATGAGTGCTAATGACTAAATAGAGTGCACCTGTGTGTAATCTAATGTCAGTACAAATACAGCTGCTCTGTGACGGCCTCAGAGGTTGTCTAAGAGGATATTTGGAGCAACGACACCATGAAGTCCAAAGAACACACCAGACAGGTCAGGGATAAAGTTATTGAGAAATTTAAAGCAGGCTTAGGCTACAAAAAGATTTCCCAAGCCTTGAACATCCCACAGAGCACTGTTCAAGTGATCATTCAGAAATGGAAGGAGTATGGCACAACTGTAAACCTACCAAGACAAGGCCGTCCACCTAAACTCACAGGCCGAACAAGGAGAGCGCTGATCAGAAATGCAGCCAAGAGGCCCATGGTGACTCTGGACGAGCTGCAGAGATCTACAGCTCAGGTGGGGGAATCTGTCCATAGGACAACTATTAGTCGTGCACTGCAAAAAGTTGGCCTTTATGGAAGAGTGGCAAGAAGAAAGCCATTGTTAACAGAAAACCATAAGAAGTCCCGTTTGCAGTTTGCCACAAGCCATGTGGGGGACACAGCAAACATGTGGAAGAAGGTGCTCTGGTCAGATGAGACCAAAATGGAACTTTTTGGCCAAAATGCAAAACGCGATGTGTGGCGGAAAACTAACACTGCACATCACTCTGAACACACCATCCCCACTGTCAAATATGGTGGTGGCAGCATCATGCTCTGGGGGTGCTTCTCTTCAGCAGGGCAATCTTGGAAGAAAACCTCTTGGAGTCCGCAAAAGACTTGAGACTGGAGCGGCGGTTCACCTTCCAGCAGGACAACGACCCTAAACATAAAGCCAGGGCAACAATGCAATAGTTTAAAACAAAACATATCCATGTGTTAGAATGGCCCAGTCAAAGTCCAGATCTAAATCCAATCGAGAATCTGTGGCAAGATCTGAAAACTGCTGTTCACAAACGCTGTCCATCTAATCTGACTGAGCTGGAGCTGTTTTGCAAAGAAGAATGGGCAAGGATTTCAGTCTGTAGATATGCAAAGCTGGTAGAGACATACCCTAAAAGACTGGCAGCTGGAATTGCAGCAAAAAGTGGTTTTATGAAGTATTGACTCAGGGGGCTGAATAATTACGCACACCCCACTTTGCAGTTATTTATTTGTAAAAAATGTTTGGAATCATGTATGATTTTCGTTCCACTTCTCACGTGTACACCACTTTGTGTTGGTCTTTCACGTGGAATTCCAATAACATTGATTCATGTTTGTGGCTGTAATGTGACAAAATGTGGAAAAGTTCAAGGGGGCCGAATACTTTTGCAAGCCACTGTACAAACAACAAAACTGAACAAATACACTGAAGCTATTAATTTACCCATTTATCTATGTTCCTTATCGGTGGTCATAAGTTGTGGGTAATGACTGAAAGAGATTGCAGATGCAAGGACTAGAAATTAGCTTCCTGCCCTCTCCCTGAGAGAGAGGGTGACAAGGTTGATCATTTGAAAACGGCTCAGAGTGAGCTGCTAGTCCTCCACATTGAAAGGAGCCAGTTGAAAAGATCACATCTCTTGATTGGCCTGAGAATGCCTTGGTTCCCATTGCTGAAGAGCTGAAGGAGGTGGTTGGGGGAAGAGGGAGGTCTGAACATCTCTGCTTAGACTTCTTCCTGGTGACCAGATAAGCAGCAGAAAATGGATGGATGGATGGATATGCAGATAGAACTCAGCAAACAGCATTGTTAGTGATGAGAGACAACACAACACGACAAAATCAGTGACCTTAATTTAGTACTTACATAGAGTATATGTTCACCCACCCATACATTCTTTTAGTGAGACCTACATAGAAACCCTTGCATTAAAATTGACATGAGTAGTGTTACAATTTATGAAACTGTTTTTGGGTGCCTATACTCATAAACTGCACATGCACAGGCACACATATGTGCTAATTAGTGCTAAGAGGCTAACTACTAGAACTTAATTCTAAATGAAACAGAAATGTTAAAGATGGTCTGTTTTGGATGGTCACTTAAATAGTATGGCACATTAAGACATGTTATTATTTTTTTTTTTTTCAAATAATTGAATTAAAAATACTACAAAATACTCCAACAACGAACACGGTCCAGACGTCCAGTTCAGGAATTCCAATTAACTGAGGTGAGTAACATCCATCTTTCAATCAGAGCTGTCCCACCTGTCTCCGCCCCCCTCAAACTAGTTGGGGTAAATGATTGCCCTGCACTAAGCCTGGTTCTATTGGAGGTCACTTCCTTTAAAAAACAAATTCTTCCTTCCCACATTTGTCAGGAACGCTCTATTGTTTTAGGGTCTTTACCTTACAACCTAAAGCACCTTGAAAGGACTGCTGTGTTAAAGTTGCTTTAAGTCAAAACATAACAAAAATGAACTGAATGCACTTCGAAGAAACAGTTTTATATTGTCAAAGCAGGAGAATGTTAACACTATAGAAAGGAGACACACCTGACAGACACTCAATTCAATGTGTCATATGTGAGCAAGGATGTAATTTTGTATCCTTCACCTGTCAGTTTAAGAAACATTTTCAAATCTGATTGATGGAGTTGAGGCAGAAAAAGATGTTTTCTAAGAAAAAAACAGACCAGAACAGCCTTCAAATTCAGTCAAAACTTGAGGCAAAACTTTCGCCGGATTTTGGCAGCTCCTCCGTGTCACTATCTAAGAGGCGAACAAATATGAAGCAGGACAAGGCTGACAAAAAGATGTTCACGCTTACTCAATTCTGCCTCTTTAAAGGAAGGTTTGATATGAAAATCCACCCTGCTCTGGGCAGATGGACCACTGTGTAGCTCTGATATCAGGCTCAGGCAGCAGGACTCAGATTAATTTTTAGACTCTGTCCCTAAAGATGTATGGACATGTTGGGAGTACAAATCATCAGAGGAAGACACAGTTTGTGGAAGAAGAGAGAAAAGGTGCCGATAGAGACAAGGGAAAACCCTGTCTTCTAGATGTTTCTATATAGCTAAGTTGTTCCCCTATTTAAATGTGGACTGTGTCAATCACATTCGTATAATAGAGCCTCCACTTCATTCACACGCCCATACCACATCAGGTGCACGCCCCCAGGTTGACCAGGTTCAAGTTACTGAAGAATTTTGGGCAGTCTTATCATTAGTAACTTGGATCAGGGAGTGACTCTTCCATTCAGTGCCCATTTCCAGTCTATCAGCCTATTTAAACCTGCCTTTTAATAGGCTTTCTAAAGATTTTACCTCACCACCCCCAACCCTGGAAAAGGTTCAGTTGTTCAATCCTGGGAGCATCCACTGTTTCTGTTTTGGGAGGGGAGGTAACATCGCAGTACCAGCACAACAGAGAATTTACCTCTTCAGCCTTCTACTCTGAGAATTGTTAATAACATAATACAATATTTGACTTTGAAAATACACTTTGACCTCTGTATTGTGTGTTGTTGTTTATGGAAGCCCGTTTCCGCCACAAAAAACCCAAAACAGTATCCAAAAGTTGAAATTTCAAATTATCTTTCTCGAAATTTCAACTTGTTAACTCAAAATTTCAAGTTAGCGCTGCCAATCAGTAATCTACGCGAATGACGTCATTTTCTTGTTACCCGAATAACACATGCATAACACATTCATAACACATACTGTCTTTTGACTTTTGATTGACATATAAATCTGATACATAAATTGCTTTTACTATATTAAGAACTACAAAACTTGTCAAGTTAAACATCTGAACAGAAGTAAATTATTCTTCCAGTTTTATATTCTCTTTTTGTTTTTCCTAGTTCTTCTTTTGATCCTCTTTAAGATGTCTTTAAACAGTGTTTTGATTCTCCTTTTCCTTTGTCATACTGACTTTCATTTTTTTAGTCAAAGTAAACATGCTCAGTTCTAAACCTACTCAGAATTTGTATGAACTCCGGTGCTGGGACCCTGCCAGCATCAGTAGTGTTCAAGCAGAGCAGCTGAAGGATGAAGGCTTAGACCAGAATGAATATTTGAATAATCCAAACTCCAAGCCTCGAAACTCCTTTTGGGACTCCCAGGCCTAGCGAAAATCCCTTAAATTTTGTGAATTTGAAAAAAACAAAGGGCCTCAGAGGGCTTTTATTTTTGGATATAATGTCTTAGAGCAGCGGTCCGCAACCCCCGGCCCATGGACCGGTACCGGTCCGTGAGTCATTTGGTACTGGGCCGCGAGAGTTGAGGCTCAGGTGTGAAATTTATGGTTTTCAGGGTTTTTGTCATCAACTCAGTTTCCTTGGGTCTTTTCCCGTGTTGTAGTTGTGTCTTATATTGAAAGAAATATTTATGCATTACCATAGCTACCAGAGAGCATTATGGGGCAGAGAGGAGGATGTTACTCTCAATGTTGTTGGTGCATTTCAGAAGGACTCTGCTAATAAAGTTACTCAATTACATAGCAAATTCGCATTTATTATATTTACAAAATACCACAGTTTTTTCTTGGTTGTATAATTTTATTTTGTTGTATTTACTCGCAACACCTTAATGGATTGTCCGTAAAAATAGGAAAAGGAAAAAAGAGAAAAAAGAGCTGTTGTCACTGAAAAGTTGCCTTTATGTCTTTATTACATCATTTATTATTTTATATATTTGTTATCCTTTTTATGAGTATCACAACTGCAAATGCACTGTATTTGTATTGTCTTTACCTTAGAAACATTCAGTCTTGAAAGTTCTTTGGATGTTGTTTGGGTCTAAGTGGTTACATGTACCACTTAACTAAATATTGCTGCCAACCAAGCATGTCTCCTGCAGGCAACAACCCAATAGCAGCAGGAGAGTGCACTTCTCAGGAACTACTTAAACATTGCTGCAGACTTCGTGCATCCCCTGATTGATGCATTATTCCTTGAATCAGTGGTCTCTTTCAGCAGAATGATCTGTCTGCCACACTGCAAACATTAGGCCAATTCAGGAGCTAGCAGGTGGTTTTAGAGCACCTAAACCTCTTTGTGGACCCTCCCCTGCAGGAATGTCACACTGTCTTTGAGGAAGTCCTGGCCTACTGTTGAAAGAGGCTCCCCAGCAGATGCAGCACACCTAGGCCTTCAAGGCTAAAGACAGCGTTCAAACCTGGCCTATCTTTAGATTCTTGCTCACCAGAACCTGTAAGCAAGATTAAGTAGATGAATCCTGGCGGACTTAAGGGGTCATAATGAACCTAAGAAGGTGGTGAGTACAAAGCATGAGGATTTGAGTATGACAAAATTTTAAGCATGCCGATTAACCTGGGAGCAATTTGTACACAAAAAAAGGGGGGGAAAGCACAATAGTGGCTTTTTAAAGCGTTGCTGAAGGTGAAAATGTCTGCTGCTGGAAATGAAAACCTGAACTTGTCACCTCAGACTATTACAATGCTGCTATGAAGACCAGTTATCTTCAGCTGCAGCTGTGAGCAGAACACAAATTACATCCTGCTGCAGCCATGGGTTTATTGACAGATATAGCAGAATATATTACACACACATTACATTACACATATTCCATGTATCCTCTGTGAGTGTGGGGGTCTGAATTCATAGTAGGAGTGTTGTACAGTGCTGCTGTTATTGGATGATTTGCATGCATCTAATGTTGTGGACTTGTGTTATTAATGTTGTGGAACCATGAATCTCTCACATTATAGGGACCACTTTGGCAGGTGACAAAGAAAAATGAAATGATCATGTCTATTATTCAGTCTTATTATGAAGACACAGGGGAAGGTTTGTGCACCAATGTAAGTCACAAATTATTCAATCTTATCCTGTCAGCCCAATATAAACAATACTATTGTGAGATTTTATGTTGAGAGAGAAATTTGTGAGAAAATTGTGTTATTTTGCTTTTAAAAACAATGAACTGTTGCTTATAAAGCACTTTTCTGTTTTAGCAATCAAAACACATTCTTTCCATGTCTAAACACTGTAAACCTAGCCTTCACATGCTCACACTTTGATGGACGCATCAGAGAAAATGCGGGGGTTCAGTATTTTTGCCCAAGGATACGTGAACATGTAGCCTAGAGGAGTGGAAGATCAAACTACCGATCTTCTGATTTCCAACCTGCTTTACTTCCTGAACCACAGCCAACTATAACTCCCTTAACAGTACATGGCATAGATTCAACAAAGTTCTAGTAACACTTCTCAGACATTTTGGTCCATATTGACATGATAGTATCACACAGTTGCTGTAGATTTGTCAGATGCACATCCATAATGTGACCATTAGATTGAAATCTAGTGACTGTGGAGGCAGTTTGGCTAACCTGAACTCATTTTCATGTTCAAGTAACCAGTTTGAGGTGACTTGGGGTTTGTGACATGATCTAATATCCATCTTCTGACGGCACATTCCAACCATTTTGGCCATTTGGTCTAGGGTCAAATTCTGACCCTAGATCTGAATGTCATAACAGAAATTGACTCTTATAACACCAGACAATGTTTTTCTTCTGCTCTCCCATTTAGATGAGCCTGTGCAGCCTTAGTTTCCTCCTCATAGCTGACAGGAATGGGACCTGGTGTGGTCTTCTGCTGCTGTCGACCCCTTGTTCTTCCTCATGTATCTTGGAAGCTGGTGAAGTTGTGCTAGAAACCTTCATTCTTTTTCCATCTAGCACTAGCAACCATGTACAGTTGAACTTCAGTGATTCCTGTTAACCAATGTCTACATGCCTAAATGAACTGAATTTCTGCCATGTGACTGGCTGATTAAATATTTGTGTTAATGAGCTTTGTTAGGTAGACCAGTTCAGCTGTTCATAAATGGAAATACTTCATCATTGAATCTAATAAATTCTGAAAAAGAAATGCTCACGTTTCCCTTAAGGTATGGGTTGACAATCCTAGTTTTAATCAAAAGGACTCGGAACAGCTTCAAAGTTTGTTTTGTATGGGACTTTTTACCATGGCTGAATGTGTCACGGCTGAGCAGCTGATGTGGACCCAAAGCCTAAGTGTAACAAAAAGCGAGCCGTTTATTAAGGCTGTTGGCAAAAAACAAAAACAAAGGCCAGGTGAGCTGGGGCAAAACTAAACTAAAACTAAACTGGGATAGGCTAGCACTAACATGAAAACTATGACAGGGGACGTGGACATGAATTAGAATAGGGGCATGAGAAACATGAACATGAGCCAAAGCTTGAAAATAATCTTGAAGTACTTGACGCTAGACAAACAGACGATCCAACACTGAACAGAGGAAGACATTGGACTTAAATACACAGGAGGGTAATGAGGGAAGTGAAAACACCTGGGAAAACAGCTGACACAAATGAATCTGAATGCCACAGGGGAAGTACAACTAAACACACTGAACATGGAACACCAGACCCTTCAAAGTAAAACAGGAAACATAACATAGACAAGCTTGACAACGTGAACACACAAACATTACACATCAAATCTGGAGACATAGAAGACACAAACTAGGCTAAAACTCAACTAAGACAAACTAATAATAATACTAGAACTTAACATTATCTCAATATATAATAAGCAAAGAAAATACAAAATAACACAAAAATACTGGGTCGCAGATCCTGACAGATCCTGCCTATAGCGAGGACATGGCTGTTTGGACTGGACCATGAAGCAATGAAAGATGATTCAATTCAATTTTATTTATATAGCACCAAATCACAACAAGAGTTGCAAAAAGGTCGCTTTATATTATAAGATAAAGACCCTACAATAAAACAAGATGAAGCATGTTCTTTTCCAGCAGCAGGATTTGTCCCGCCACAACGGACATTGTTCACGAATCAAGAGTTCAAGGTTGTGACTCGGCCTCTATTTACCCTAAGTCTTAATATAACCAAGAAAAACAAATTTGATCCATGTAGAACCCACCTCGTAACTTCCAGGACTTAAAGGATCTGCTGCTAACACCTTCATAATGTCCTTTCTTCTGCTGCAGAATTCACATAATCACAGTTCATAGTGCTTCCTTAAAAAGATGTCTGTAAACTTTGAACTTCCGTCTGAAAACTTCTTTCAAAGTTAATTTCCTTGCCACTGACCATTTGGTGCATCCTAATTAATCATTGTCATTATCTCGCCGCCCTATGTCCTAATTGTCTGATCCACTTCTTGCATCAATAGCGCTACAAGGAGACCATCACTCTCTCCACCTCTCTGCACTTTTCATGGGCGTGAGAACATGAGGGCGATCGATAGATAGGGGTAATCTGTGGGTTAATCGATAGTTCATCTTACTATGGAGACGAGATATGGAGAGAGAGTTGACTGTCTATTAATCATGTGACCTTTAGCATGTTTCAGAGAACTGACGATGAACAGAGAAGTCAGAAAGTCACATTTTAGAGATGAAACAGAGAAAGAAAAGCCATGCCAGTACAGGTCACATGGTTCCTGATTTCCTTTGTAATCAGAGATTACTGGATATTCTAATTCTATGTAACATCATACTGGGTTACAGTATTTTTAGCATTTGCTCGGTTTGAAAGCTCAACTGCAAATGTCAGACTTCAGTGTCAGATCCTTTGAGATCAAACAGTGAGCACCTCTTTTTCAGTCAGCCTTGATTAATATTTAACTCTAATTTTACACAGCTGTGGGATTGCTTTCTTACGTTGCCAACAATGTTAATCAAATCTAATCAAACCACACATTCACAGCCCCAACAAAGTCCCAATTTCTGTCTCTTTTGAGTAATATTAATAAATTGATTAATTTCTTCATTTTTTTTATGCATTTAAGCATTTGACTTCAGATACAGACAAACAAATATAGAAAACAAAAGGAATCAAAAGCTAAACTTAAAAAAAGGAGAAATAAAAAAACTTGTTTAAAGAAAGCTTTCACTTCAGAAAGACCCCAAATATTCTTATTGTTTCATTTCACAGTTAAAGGCGCAGTTACAGTCCTGGATATCCACCCAGCGTCATGGCACAATGTGACGTAGTCTATGAATAATCGTATCGTTACACTCAGTACAAATTTGAAATGACTATACTGCGTAGGAAGATTATTTAAAGTTAGAGCACAAAGAACTTTCCTGAATGTAACAGTTTTAGTACATAACCTTGATCGAGTAGTTACTTTATTACCTAGACCTAACATAACATTTTGCATCTACCTGTTATGATTATTGTTGTTTGTGCTGAACTGGGAAAATGATCCCCGTTATGAGTTGTAAAATGTCCCCCACTGCCTGATGTTGGTTCCTATTACTAAGAATGATTTTGTAAGTGAGCAGCCTGCTCTATTCCTGCTGTTTTGTTTATCGTTTTAATTTCATAAGAGTTATAGTGTTGCTACAGAAGAAGTGCAGCTGTGACTTTTGTTGTACTGTAGGTCACATACTGATTTTGTAGTTGCTTGCTCAGGGATGGGAGTGCAGTTAGTGCCAACACTATGCTGTCATATCTCTGGACAAGCTGCTGTGTTTGTGCCTCTCCACCTACACGTGAAAATCTGCAGAATGAACGCACACAGACTGCAAACAGAAAGAAAATCAGCTGAAGACAAACAGCTGGAAGTGATGGAAACATCCTGGAATGAAATGAGTGCTGGAGAAAAAAAAATCTATGCAAATTAAATGGTAATGCTCAGTTAAAATGAATAAATTGATTAATACGTTGATTATTTATTTAGTTAAATGGACCACATCTCCACTTTCTTTTTCCTTTTTTTTGACCAGTGAATTTAAATTAATGTAAATATGTTGAAGATGAAGTGCACTATGGAAAAACAGGCTCAGATACCAGCAGTGTTTTTCAGAAATTAGCAGAGATGCTTTTTATTGAGTTGAACTTAATAATTTTAATTATTCTACATTCAAAAGAAATAAAAATGTACATTTTACATTTATATTTAAAACAGTTGCTTCCAGTACAATTTACAAAAAAGTATTCAGTGCTTCACATACAGTGTACTGCAGAGCTGATAATCCCATCTATAGTAATGTGCTGATGAAAAGATGACCGTGCTGTGTGGGGAAGGTCAGACTGAGAGAATACTTATTGTTTTATGTTCACACACACACACACACACACACACACACACACACACACACACACACACACACACACACACACACAGCTGTTTTGTCTGTGTGATGCATTTAAATCACAGACTGTATGTAAAAGATGGACTGGCACGCCACCCGTTGGTTAGACATTTAGAAGCCTCAGCAGTAGCAGTTTGTTCTTGTATGTAAATATGCTAACTTCTTGCTATGAAACAGAGTGCTAGGTTACCAGCTAACTGTTGCTAGCTTGCTATAGCAATAATCCCAAAATTAAGTTGAACCAACATCAAGGACATTACAAAAATGCTGTTTCAAAATACTGCATATATTTTTATCTTCTGTTGCTATCTATTAATTGATAATAAAATGAACTAAACCACCTGATGAGTACACGTACATGTACTCATCATGGGTGTTTGGAGCCATTTCTAACCATCTACAAGACCATAATTTCAAACAATTGTATGTCAGTAGACGCCATTTGGATATGTCAGCCTCTCAGCTCTTTGGCCATGATGCAAGTGATATGTTTGGAAGTGTAAAATGTCTGTGAAGGTTCTCAGTCATCCAGGTCATCGTAGTCAAAGGAGTTTGCAAAGAAAAGCGTCTGGACTTCTTTAAGTTGCTCTTTAAGGGACTCTCGGCCATTTGACCTTAGAACTGAAGAAGCTTCTCGGATGAGAGGTGAAACGTCTTCAAGCAACTTAAAGAAGTCCAGACGCTTTTCTTTGCAAACTCCTTTGACTTTGGAAGTGTAAAGGTGATGATTTCAAACCTAAGAACCATGAACAAGCTTTCAAGCATTGTGTTGGCAGCATCATGGTGGGGGGTTGTTTTGCTGACAGTGGTACCACTGCACAAAAAGGAATGGAATAATGGATGAGGACCTCCACATTGTTCAACTTCACCTTAAATCAGCAATTAACAAAACATTAACCAAACAATTTTGCCAATGATATCAGTGATATTTGTAATCATGTAATGGACCCTCCGAAAGCCCCAACCTCAACCTTACTGAAACTCTGTGGACTAGGCTTAAAAGCTAGGTCTATGTCAGGAAATCAATTAGTTTAAATGAACTCTACCAATTCTGCCAGGAGGACTAGTCAGATATCAAAAACCTTGCACTTTGATCAAATGCCTTTGGTATCAGCAACTTGCTAAGGGACATTTAACCAAATATTAGTGGGGTGTATGTATATATTTGATCCTATGAATACTTTAGACCAGCAGTCCCCATCGTTTTTGCGCCACGGACCGGTTTATGTCTGACAATATTTTCACAGATCGGCCTTTAAGGTGTTGCGGATAAACACAACAAAATAAAACCAGTACTGGTACCAAAAAAAGATTTATTCATAACACATGGGAAAAGACCCAGGGAAACCAAGTTAATGATAAAAAATAATGGTAAAAACTCTGAAAACCATAAATTTCACACCCAAGCCTCAACTCTCGCAGCCCGGCACCAAACGACTCACGGACTGGAGGTTGGGGACTGCTGCTTCAGACCCTGTTTACATGAGAGAAAATCCAAGATGCAACAAATTAGACAGTATTTAGATGCACATTTATGTAAAAAGGTTAAGTGTGCTTATTTTCCTTGAGGGGAGGCTCTGGCTCTGGTCCTGTCTCTGTACATTGACAAGTTGTTCTGCTGTCTGTTCTCTACCAAGAAGATTAGTTGCTGTTAAATAAGAAACAACAACAAAGACAAGTGCATCTAATTTCCTCATTTCAATAATCTGATCTGAACTCCAACGAGACCCGTCAAGGTGTGGCAGGATGTAGGACCCAAACGCAGGACTCATACACAGAATGAAACTTAAAGTGGCAGCTTTTATTGCTGGGTAGACGTTCCATAAAAATAATCTTCACAAAAAACAAACCAAAACATCGAACATGAAAACTAGACACTAAACTGGACACTAGAAAATAAGAAACACAAACTAGAAAAACAAACCAGGCACTGAGAACTACAATTTCATCAGGAACATGAAGGGAGAAACACAGCACGGTGAGGGTACAAGGGCAAAGGGAACACAGGGCTTAAATGCACAGGCAGGACAATGAGAGGATGGGGAACAGGTGGGAACACACCTGGGACAAAACGGATATAACGAGTCAAAGGAAGCAAAGCAGTGTGCTCTGTGAAGCACAGACTGTCAATGTAAAACAGGAAGCATTACACAGAGTTATGCACAAATGACTTGACACAAACAGAAACATGACCCACTCTGGAACAGTGGGAACATGAAACACAGAGACAAAAGTAAAAACGTGGGACACAGCGAAGCCATAAAGACAGAAAACTAAGATTAAGTATATAACACATGGAGAACAGAAACCTAGAAACCAGGAACTGTAAATATAATACAAAACAGAAAACCATAATTCAAAGAGTGTAACTTATTAAGATAAGATATTTCTTGAAATGTTAGGATCCCTCGTTCACCTTAAAGAGCTGTCAAGTTTTGTGGCCATAGTGAGGTTAGGATCACTAAGGCGCCTTACAAAAATTTAAAAAAGGCACCAGCAGAAGTGTGTGGGAGCCAATTTTCCTGTCTCTGGGCTTAGATGGAGCTTGTGTCTGAATAAATGTTTGCTCCAAATGTTCAGAGCTAATAAATGTTGCAGTGCTGCAGACATTTCTCTGCGCGACTGAGGACACATCTGCCTGTGCTTTATCTTTTTCTCCATCTGTCAATTTGAAACTGTTATTTTCCTTCTTTGTTGGCTCTCATTTCTCCATTTGTTCCACTGCGCTGTCACATATCACATACTTGTTTTCTTTTCCTCTTACATTTCTGTCTGCTCTTTCTTCATTTGTCTCTCCGTGTTGGCCCCGTTTCACCTGTTTGGCTGTCTGCGAAGCGTCTCCTCACAGCGGGCAAGCAAAACACCGACTTTCTCCACGAATGTCCTGCAGGAGTCAAACAGTGAAGCTGCATAAGAATTTATCTGAGGTAAAATAGCCCCGCTGTTGTGTCCTCATTTACCATTCAGCTTTCAAGCATACTTCGACATTTCCCTGTTCCCTTCAGCACCACCTTGTTTCCTTCTCACATTTTCTTAGCTAAATCTATGTTTTCTTAGTGTCCTTGTTTACCTCTTTACTTCCTTGTCATCTTCTGTATTCCCTTGTTTTCTTACCCCCCCATTTACTGTTTTACGTCCTTTTTATCTTCTCTATCTCCTGTTTTGTGTCTTTACATACCCTTATTTCCTTCCCTCCTCATTTCTTTTTCTGCCTCTTCTTTTTTACATATTGCTTCTCTGCATCCTTATTTACTTGTTGCATCTCCTTGTTTGTTTCTCTACCTCTTTTTTACCTTCACTATCTCCTATTTTCCGTTTTTACCTCCTTGTTTTATTTTCCAGTCCCTTGTTTACTTCATTCTCTCAATCATCCCTTTTCTGTCTCCCTGTTTTGTTCTCAGTGTCCTTTTTTGTTATCTATCTCCTTGTTTTCTTCTTTACATAATTTTGTCCTTTACCTCTTTATTAGATTTTTTTATCCCCTCACTTCCTTTATTTCCCTAGTATTTCCTTTTCTACTTCCTTTTCACATTCTCTACTTTCTATATTGCCTCTCTATCTTGTTGTTTCATCCTTTTCTCCTTCAACATTTCACTTTCTAATTACTTGTTTCATTTTCTTCTTCTCTGCCTCTTTATTTCTTTTCTTTTTTAACCTTTTTTCTCTTTGTCTTTGTTGGTGTATCATCTTGTAAGTCAACATCATTTTCATTTAATCTCAGTTAAACTACTTTTTATCATCATCCTGACGTCTGTACCTGCTGTTCACTGTTTACTGACATCTGTTGTTGTTTTGTTGGCTGACACTCTCTTTTATTTCCAGCTGTTCATCTCCTCTGATTGAAGTGTTGCAAAAGCTTCTAAGATGTTAGAGCTTTTAATATATACAAAGATTTGTTAAACAACTTGAAGATATTTGGATGCTGTATAAAAACATTATTACTGCAAATTAAAAAGTCTGATGAGGAATGAGAATGGCCGGGTTGTTTGCAGTGAATTCCTCCTTCACAGGGGTTCAGCTGTAGTATCTGCAGCTCCTGAATGTCAGGTTTAGTGCAGAATAGTGTTCCCTTTGATACTGGAAAACTTTGATGACAACAATAGATGAAGATGTTTTTGACAGACACAAAGATACAAACAGCAGATGCTTGTGAAAAAGAACTTAAAGTGCAGATAGAGAATTCTCTTTATCCCTCAACCACACTGGTGTTTCTTTTGTCAGGTGAAGTTTTTGCAGGTAGTCCAGTTGTTTAATGAGTCAAACAAAATACCTTTTTTTGTTTAGTTAGAGTCCAGTTGTTGTTTTCCTGGAAGATTTCCTAACAAGTCTCCAATAACTACATGACGATGAATATGACGCCTGTGCTGATATGACTGCTTCTGTTAAAATAGCACAAAATATATCAAACAGAGACACCTTGAAAAGTAAAGCAGAACATCTTCAAATGTCTTTTCTAAAACTTCTGGAAGAACTCAAGAGGTGAAAATGATGCTCCTGGTTGGTCAGCTACAGCAAAGAGAAGTCTGATGTAAAAGTACTGAAACAGTTTATTTCAGATGTGTTCTAGGCTTTGCTCCATAGCCAAGAACACATCTGAAATAAAATAGAAGAGAAATCAACTTGGCAGACTGTGTTTTACTAAATTGACTTTTAATATTTAGTATTTGTCTAACCAGATGGGCTTAAATTACTTTGGAAAATGTATGTGAGTGCCAGTTTGTCATTGAATTCACTTTTCTTCCCTAAACTAACAAAACAAACCATTGAAGACAGGACTCCCAACTGCACTGATGAACGAGAGAAACGCGGCCCTCCATTATGCCTGGACTGACTGCAATCACTCTCACACGGCTCACATTATTTGTAAACCTTCACCAGTCTTTCTAACTTTTAAAAGCAGACAGATTACCAACATGTTTCAATCAATCTGAGTCGGCTTACGCAGATCAGTGCAGCAGTTCGCCTGCAATTTTTCTCTTTAAAATTGGGGACTCGTCTCAGTTGTTGGCATCTGGTTATCCTGGTCATATTACTAAGGTGAAGCTGTGTTGTTAAATCCCTCTAAAGCAGCAACTAGATCACTATCTGAAGAGAAATTTCTGATTTCAAGGTCACAGGCAGCTGGAGCTCACGTGGGGAGCGAAGGCCAGCCTCTGTGGTCCAATTCAACAGACGTGCTGCTGTAGCTTGTATTGCCAAAAAATGTAACACTTGTTAGGATAGAAAGGGGCCACAATAGCACACAGTGCACCCCAATTTGTTCCATATGCAGCTTCATAGCTGCGGATAAAACAGGGTGCCCATCCTGACCCCTGACCAACCAAGTTAGGTTAACTTAAATGAACAACTAGTTATTGTGATCTACGAATAACTAGTTAACTAGTTACCTGTTCTACAGTTAGTATCTATTGCTTAATTTTACTGTTTCATTTATTAGAAAATTAACAAAACATGGAAGAAATGCTGGAATTTTTTATTGAGATGTATGTGTATAAAATCTCTTTGTGAGTCATCTATCTGTCTCTGCTACAAAACAAACTCAAAAATGTTGTCAAATATTTAGTTTAGAATTTCATAGCCAGAGGCTTCACTTGGAGAAAGCAACAAAGAGATCTGTATTCCAACCCCTTGTGACATTTATGAATTGGTGTTGGTGGTGAAATCACAAGTTTATGGGGAAAATGTCTGTTGAAGCTACATTTTATTTTCATCAAGGATGGGCTCTGATGACTTCGCCTTGTGGGAATCGTCCAAGAGTTTTACAAATTCAAAGAATGTTTGCAGTTTCATGGTTTCAAAGAAGAGATTTCATGTTGTTTGCTGTTTCAGGGTAAGACCATTTAACAAGCATTTGTTCTGCTCTACGTACTTTGAGCAAGACACTGAGTCACTCCGTCTGCTAGCTCAGAAATTAGCTTTGATTTTATGGGCTTCTTTGCTGTTTTAATCAGGTTTTATGGATACTTTGCTCTTCTGTTTCATATTTTTATTGAGTCGTGAAATAAGTTTTTCCCCTGCCTTGTGGCAAACACAAAAGCCAGTTTTATTTGGAATCATAATAAGCCACTCATGTGAACAGGAGCCATTTTATTCGGCTTCAGGCTGTGAAACTCAAGCAGATTTTAAAGAAGGGGAAGAGACTTGTGGAGCAAATATGAAGTTGAAAATAGTGTTAGAGCCTCACATGGATTCGGTTTTGGTAGATTATGACAATAAGATAATATCTTTTGCCCCAGATAATCTTTCTTTAGCTCCTTTACTGTGTTTGGCATCCAAGAGCTGTGGTGATATGGTTCTGCGAGGTCTTTATGATTAGCCAAGACCTTGTATGTGAGGAGAAGGACTTTAAATTTGATTCTAGATTTACAAAGAGAAGCCAATAAGGGAGAAAAATGTTCTCTCTTTATAACCCCCATTAGAGCTCTTGTTGTAGCAATCTGGATGAACTGAAGGCTGTTCAGGGAACTTTTACAAATGCCTAATAATATAACATTTTGACAGCAAAAGTTCTAATGCATGAACTAGTTTTTTAGAATCACTCTGAGACATGATGTTTCTAATTTTGGAAATATTGTGCAAATGAAGGAAGGCACCCCTTACCATTTTTTAATGTGCTCACCGAAAGACGCATCTTGGCTTGAAATGACTCCAAGATTCATCACCGTGTTACTGGAGCCCAAGAAAAGATTACAATAACCTCAGTTTTTTCTCAATTTAGAAGCAGGAAATTAGAGGTCATCCTCGTCTTTATGTCTTTAAGACACTGCTGCAGTGTATTCAGTGGGGTGTGATGGTTATCTGGCTTCACTGAGAGATAGAGCTGGGTATCATCTGGATAGCAATGGAAATATATCCTATGCCTTCAAATACTGCATGGAAGGAAGCATGGATAACGTAAACAGAATTGGTCCTAGCACAGAACCTTGTGGAACTCCATATTTAATCTTAGTCTGTGAAGAAGACTCACCATTGACATGACCAAATTGGAGTCTATTAGATAGATGTGATTAAAACCATTGCAGTACACTACCTTTAATACCTACAGCATACTCTAATTGCTGTTATAGAAATGGTGGTGTATGATATCCAGTGTTGCGCTGAAGTCTAGCAGGACAAACACAGAGAGGAGTCTCTTGTCAGAGACCATAAGAAGATCATTTTTAACTTTAACTAGTGCTGCTTCTGTACTGTGAATTCTGAATCCTGATTGATCATCTGCAGAGTATATCTGAAGTTTCAGTTTGCTGTTTCATAACAGCTCTTTCAAGATTTCAAAACATAAAGGAAAACTGGAAATTGGCCCTGTAATTGCTAAGACAGCTGGATCAAGAAATAGCTTTTTAAGTTAAGTAGTGTTTTAATTACTGCAACCCTGAAGGCATGTGGTACATAGCCTATGAATATAGATAAATTGATCATATTTAAAATTCAAGCATTAACTCATGGGGGGACTTATTTGAGCAGTCTTGTAGGATGAGGTCTAAAAGACACGCTGATGGTTCACTTTCTATTAGTGAAGGTAACTCAGAAAGATCAATTGGATCAGGTGAAATAAATATCAGTGGTATTGAAAGTACCTGTAGGTAATGACATGTTTTAAGATGGTTATGATATTCTGATTTAGGTTTTTTCAGATAAGCCACAGTATCCAGGGTTGTAAGCAGTTAGAATGCACGTTTAACACACTTAACACTTTTAACTTGTGGCATGCTCATGTCCTACCTTAGCATAAGTGACTTAAAAATTAAACCAAAGGGGAAGAGCCAAAAAACTGAACCTCTGTAGACAGTTTCCTTAATAGAACTATAACTGAGTGCTAGGCTTCATCTAATCCAATTGGAGTCACTGAGCTGGACCTCTCAACCTTATTTGTGCTTTTGCTTTCATATGGAGGATTTTTAATGGAAAAAAAATGGCTTGAGGTTTGAAAATATACAGCCAAACCCAAAAGGTGACACCATCTTGTATATATTGTCTGTGGTTGTTACACGAAAGAGCTTAGTTAGTGTACACAAACACCATTAATGGGTCTTTATGAATGTAGCAGGCTCTTATGTCTCTTTCACAGTTATTGATCAGGCTTATCTGAAAGTCTTTCTGAACTATATAGTAAATGTCAGCAGCAAAGCTCGGAGTAAGTCTGTTTACTCTTACTGTCTGAGAGGAAACTGTGCTTGTTTGTGCTGTTTATAGTTTGAGTGACTGCTCGCTTAGTGTCCAGCTCATTACTGATACTGAGAGGCTTCAATTTATCCCATTTCAGTCTGACTGACCTCCCCGTCTGCACACCCAGTATGGAGCATCTGTCTGAGTGCCATCATTAGCTGCGTCTCCATTTACTCTGTGGTGGTTCTCAACCTGCCGATTCAAAAAAAACTATTTAAAAACCACATACAGGGCAGTGATTTTTTTTGCTTTTTTCATCACCCCACGCTGCCACCCTTGATTGTTTTTTCCTTTTCCCTTCATGGGAACATTCGGATGGGAAATAACATTTTGCTCCGAACCAAAATGGAAAGGTGACACCCAGGGTTACATAATGATAGGTGACAGAAAATTGAAGTCAGAGTGGTGTAGAAGATTTTTTAAAATGCTGATTATTAGAAAAAGAAACACAGCTGGCATTTTAAAACTCTTATTTACTGAAAAAAAACAAAGTATATTTCATTAAAAGTTCGTTCCTGTTTTTTTGACCGATAATTAGCTCCAGTAAACAAGTCTTCAGTTATAAAGTCTGACAAATATCCTACAGACTGGCTACAGATACCGACTACGGAATGGAGCAGTTGTCAACCACCTCCTGTACATGGCATACAGCTTGATGTGATCCAAGAGTGAACGAGACATCACAAGGATATACAGCAATGGCATCGGAATGTCGTTTGGACTGCAGAAGTGAGGGAAGGTACTGGGGGGATCGAACTACTGGAAGGCAACATTGCAGACATCGAAAATAGTTACAAGTACCTGGGGATCCCACAGGCAAATGGGAACCACGAAGAGGCCGCTAGGACAGTTGCAACGACCAAGTACCTGCAGAGGGTCAGACAAGTCCTGAGGAGTCAGCCAAACGGTAAGAACAAGATCCGGGCTATCAACACCTACGCCCTGCCCGTGATCAGGTACCCTGCTGGTATAATAAGTTGGCCAAAGGAGGACATAGAAGCCACTGACATCAAGACCAGGAAGCTTCTGACCATGCATGGAGGGTTTCACCCAAAGTCCAGCACCCTGAGGCTGTACGCTAAGCGGAAGGAAGGAGGACGGGGACTGGTGAGAGTCAGCACCACAGTCCAAGATGAGGCAGCAAAGATCCACAACTACATCAGGAAGATGGCCCCAACCGACCACGTGCTCAGTGAATACCTCAGGCTGCAGAAACCCAAGAAAGAGGAGGAAGAGGAAGAGCCATCATGGACGCACAGGCCCCTGCACGGTATGTACCACCGGCAGATAGAGGAAGTCCTACCAGTGGCTGGACAAAGCTGAACTCAAAGACAGCACAGAGGCATTAATCATAGCAGCACAGGAACAAGCTCTGAGCACAAGATCCATAGAGGCTGGGGTCTATCACACCAGGCAAGACCCCAGGTGCAGGCTGTGTAAAGATGCCCCAGAGAGAATCCAGCACATAACAGCAGGGTGCAAGATGCTAGCAGGCAAGGCATACATGGAACGCCATAACCAAGTGGCCGGCATAGCATACAGAAACATCTGTGCTGAGTATGGCCTGGAAGTCCCGAGGTCAAAATGGGAGACGCCCCCTAGGTGGAGAATGACCTTGGGATCCTGTGGGACCTTTAAATACAGGTTGCTGTACCCTGTTCACCCACGACTGTACAGCAACACACAGCTCCAACACCATCATCAAATTTTAAGATCACACCACCATCATCGGCTGCATTTCTGATGAAGATGAGACGGCATACAGGGCAGAGGTGAGAGCCCTGACATCATGGTGCTGCGACAACAACCTGCTGCTTAACATCAGCAGAACCAAGGAGCTCATTGCAGATTACAGGAGACTGCAGAGAGGAGGCCACACCCCCATTCACATCGAAGAAGCAGAGGTGGAGAGAGTCAGCTGCTTCAGATTCCTGGGCATCAACATCAATGAGGATCTGAGTTGGTCACACCATGTTGGTGTGATCAGAAAAGCAGCAAGACAGCGGCTCTTCTTTCTGCGGTGCCTGAGAAGATTTGGCATGAACTCCAAAATACTTACAAATGTCTACCAATGCACCATTGAAAGTATTCTGACTAGCTGTATCACCTGGTATGGCAGCTGTAATGCCATACCAGGTGCAAAGCTCTGCAGAGGGTGGGGAGATCAGCACAGCGCATCACCAGGACTGAACTGGCAGCCATGCAGGATCTCTACAGACAGTGCTGCATGAGGAAGACGCAGTGGATCCTCTCTGATCCCAGCCACCCCAGCCAGAGACTTTTCACACTCCTGCCGTCCGGCAGGCAGTTCAGGAGCATTCAGACCCACATTAGCAGACACAGAGACAGTTTCTACCCACTGTTACAGTCGCTGACCTCTAGAGGGTCTCCCTATGTGAGAGAGCTTTTTCTCCTCCCGTGTTTCAAGTCTGACTCATAAGACGCAGCTGAGATGTGTTGCCGCTCATCAGGCAATGCATAAAGACTGCTGTCTTAAAACGCCACGCCCCTTTTAATCCTTCCCTTTTCCCTGGGCTGTGAGCTGCAGTGGTTTGGGCAGCAGGTTGTAGCCGTGTGAATTTATGAAACTGGCTGTAACTTTGACTCTTATTTCTAAAAGCCAAAGGTGTGCCTTTACAGAGACATTTGTGAACCACAGTGGAAGCACGTAGGGGTTCTCTGCCATTTTTGTTTCAGCCCCTTTTCTCATGTTTTGTGGCTAGTCAGGGAGCTCAGCCATTGTATTTTGTTTTCTGGTAGAGAGAGCTTGGTTTGTTTTTTAGTTAGAAAGAGGGTGTTTTGTTTGTTGTTTTGGCCTTGGAGACACTGACGCATAGAGCTTCCCTGTGTTTTATTTTGGACCTAATTGGAAACGTTTGTTTGTTTTATTGTAAAATAAATCACGTCTTGCTGATGTTAACTTTGTGGCAGTTAACAGTTTTCTTTTCGCTTTGTGTCACACCCCTCCTTGGATAACCTCTTGCATTTAAGTGGGGTGTAACACCCACAAGCCATCAGGCTTTTGAACTGCTGACATTCTGCACACACCATTACACACTCACTACAACTACTGGGCTCTACACACTGCCACTTTAAACCACTTTAAATCCTCACTGCACAAGTTTTTTGCACAACTCTAAATACAAAACTGTAAATATCAAAAAATTGTCTCAGATTCTCTTAATATTTAATACTTAAGTATTTTGTTATTTGTTATTTATTATTATTATTATTGTTTTCTTCTATAATATAACTGCACACTTCTATATGTTCATGTAAATCTCATGTAAAGCTAAAGTTCATATAGCGCACGAGCCAGAGATTTTCATTATGGTTACACTGTTTATCTGCACATGACAATAAAACTTGAAACTACTTGAAACAGATGGACAAAATAGTGGTGACTAACCAACCGCACATAGTGGTGATAGACAAGCGGAAGAAGACAGCCGTAGTAGCAATACCAAATGACAGTAACATCAGGAAGAAGGAACATGAGAAGCTAGAGAAGCACCAGGGAAGAGCTCGAGAAGATGTGGAGGGTTTAAATCCAGAACTTCCCAGAGGGATTATATATCTCATGTGACTTGCGAGCGCTTCTTGATTCCCCAGAAGGAACAGGAAAACATTTTTGGGGAAAAAGGTCATTCTGACAACACTGTTACTACCAAAGTGATCCACCTTTAGATAAGTGTGAAAAAAACGATGGTTTTATTCAATCAATTTAAAAATTTAGGATGAGAAAAAGAGGAAGGACTTCATCAGCTTTCTCATATAAAGTTCTACTATAAGATGATTTTCAACAAATTTGTCAAAAAATGTTTTGTTGAAGGTAAAAATAATTAGCCTGATCCAAAAAGGATCAATAACACTTTATTTGTGTCGGGATGGGGTTTTTACTGGAAAAAAATCAGTGCCACTACAGATATGTAAGCTTTAAGAATCAGAGCAGAAGTTCTAAAATGTAGAAAATTGTCTAAAACTAATAAATGACATCGGCTACATCGGTGTTTGCTATATAGTTAGTGTTTTTGACTCATTTTTCTGGGAGCCTAGAGGCTTACATATATGGTGTGTGTGCTTATGCTTGAGTCTTACTGCCATCTCAAAAATGTGTGTTTGTGTTTTAGCTGTTTTCCATTAAAAGCGCTCCTTCCTCTCTTAAGGGAAAGTCTATCTTTCTGAAACAAAAGGTCACACACCTTAAAAACCTTGACAATAAAAACACATGCGCAGACACACACCTCCACACACAGAGTGGGTGAGCTGTGACATTAAGACAGCAGTGAAAGCCGCATTTACCCTCATGAATGCTAACCACTCTTAATCCTCCTCAAGAATCCAGCTGTGCCTGAGTTTCATAATGAAATAAACATTTTTGGATTTAATTTTCCACAGTGTCTATATTTGAGAGAAAAATAAATTAAGGCCGTCACACTGATCTGCAAGCTAAATTAAATTTCATGTGTTTATGTTGCAGGTAAACAAACATTTTAATAAGTATTCATAGTGTTTTTTTCTTTGTTTGATTTCTTTTTGTAGGCTATAATTTCATGTTTATATATAAAAACTAAGAGTCTGATCCTGCTTGGTTTAGACCAGGTTCTGTACTAATGAAAATTACAGCATCTTGGTGTCAGTCGGTTGACATGCCAACAAACTCTGGAGATTCAGGAGGTATAACAGAGAATGCTGAATTGTTTTGATGACATGACACGATTGTGTAACTCTATTTAGTCCTCACCCACAGCTTCAGTCACTGACAGAATCCAATTCTGGATATAAACAGTTGAAAGAGGCATTTTGGGCAAACCCTTAGAGATTAGGTAGATAGTTAAGTCATTCGGGATGCTCCTTCACATTGAAAGGAGTCAGATAAAGTATTTCCCAGGTCTACCCCAGTAGAAGAAATGAAGAAATTATGTCTTTCACCTGGCTTGAGAAGGCCACCGGAAGAGCTGGAGTAGTTGACCAGGGAAAGGAAGGATTAGGGACTTCTGCTTAGACTGCTGGCCCACTGACACTAAGACAAATACAGTGCAGGGAATAAGTAATAGCCCCTAAAGCTAATAACTTGGTTGTGCTACCCATGGCAGAAAGAACTGCAATCAAGCATCTGGGATAACTGGCAGTAAGTCTTTCGCATGACTATGGAAGAATTTTTGGTCCACAGTGGAGGGTTTTCAAGTATTATTTGCCTGCTTAAGGTGATGTCAAATACTTTTTTTTTAACCATTTAGGGGTGGATATGTTGGTGTCTGCTAGATAACCCAAGTGGACTTGAGCTTTAGGGCATGAATTGAGTTTATTGAGTTCCTTGACCTGGCTAGAGATTCTCCTTCAGAATTGTCCAGTAGAGAGCAGAATTTGTGGTTCAGAATTCAGTCACGGAAAATCATTCAGGTCGTGCAGACCATCACCACCATACTTGACTCTTGGTATGATGTTCTTTTCATGAAATGCTGTGTTAGTTTCATGCCACATGTAACGGGACTCCAACCTTCCAAAGTGCTCAACTTTTGTCTCATCAGCCCATAGAACATTTTCCCTAAAGTCTCGGGGATCATCAAGATGCGCTTTGGAAAACGTGGAGTGAGGCTTAGCAGCAGCTTTCATCTTGGATCTGTCCCACAGATGCCATTTTTGCTGAGTCTCATCTCCATAGTTGAATCATGAACCTGACCTTGATTGCAGTTCTTTAGCTGCTGTTCTGGTCTCATTTGTGAACTCCTTGATGAGTCATCAGTGCATATTTGGATTATTTTTTTAAGGCTGGTGACTTTTTAAGGCTGGTGACTTTTTAAGGCTGGTGACTTGGAACAATGGTGGACTTTCGCCATTGTTCCAAGTTTTCTCGCTGGAGTCTCAAAGCCTTTTAAATGGCTTAGTAACCCTTTCCAGACAGATAGATGCTAGATATTTTGTTTCTCAGCTGTTTCTTTAGATCAAGATATCATCTGTTGCTTTTTGAGATCATTTAACCTATTTCACTTTTTCAAACAGTATATTTAAGTGATTTTTTCATTCAACAAGTCGAGCAATAATGAGGCCTGGGTGTGGCTAGTGACATCAAACTCTCAACATGGTATCTTCAGACAAAGAACACTGTTTTGGTATTAAAAATTCACCCACAGATTTATATTCTTGAAGTGTCTTTGCTTTGTGATGCCTCTGAGATGCCTATAAATGAAACAGTGTTAGTTCTGACTGGTGGAGATAACTACAGGCAGGCATGTTAGCAGCAAACAAAAATACAACCAGCAGAACAAAAAGAATTAGTAAGGACTTCAGGGCTGGGATGACGCAGAGCAAGCCCTTTAGAAGTTGACTCTGCGCCAGACAGGAGGAAAAGAGGAAGACTACAGAGAAGATTTGTTGATGTAATGAAGGAGGATATGAAGAGATTTGGTGTGACAGAGAAGGATACTAAGGACAGGGTACGATGGAGGAAGATCATCGACTGTGGCGACCCCTAAAGGGACCAGCTGAAAGAAGACAACGTTCTTTGGGGTGAAACACTGGTTACCCAATATTGGACTATATTATGACCAATTGTTTGGTTCTTTTAAGTAATTTTTCACATTATAATAAATTAACAAACATAAACTACATCCTGGTTGAGAGTGCAGACCAGATGCTTTGCACAGATAGATCTGGTATTGTCCACACCAGAACAACTTCTTAAAAACAAGTATTAACATCTGGCTCTTGAGCTTAAGCAACATGATTCTTCCTTAAAGAGACACAAAGGAAATACATTTCTGATGCCTCTCTGCAGGTACTGAAGCACTTTGATCGTTACACAGACATGAAGGGGAGTCAAAGAGACAGACTGCAGTGTGTCTGACTGTATGGAAAGGCTTCTTTAGCAGATGTGTGTATGGTACCTCTTCTCCTTCATCCTCAAGTAACCCTAATACTAAAGAAAGATAAAAAGTAGAAACCAGAGAATAAATTAATATTTATCTCCACTTTTATTCTCTTTTCTTCTTCTTTAGCTCAACTATTCGGCTCTACAGAGCTTCTATTGACTAAATCAAATCACATGTCCAGATTCGAGCTATTTTGAACGTTAACAGAAAACCTATTCTCCATCAAACTTCCCACTGTATCAGTAAATGTGCTGCCCTCAGGTCTGAGTGCCATGTTTGTCACAAAATGTAGCAGCAGATCACATCCAATTCACTATTCTTATCGTTGATAATAATAGCGAGGCAATATAAGGTTTCACTTGACACACTTTAGTGCTACACCACTTTATGAAAAGCAGAACAATAAGCACGCATTGTTTTCAAAACAGAGAGGAGGATGCATTCAGCTGGATTTAATATAGGCACTGACCTTCTGGAAATTGCTTGTTGCTGTTTTATTTAGATCCAATTCCTTTTTTTTAAAGGGGACAAAAGAGGATATCATTGACATTCAGTGGGCTTGTGCTTTGAAGCAGGGACTTTTTATACAAGTAAAACCATTTTAGTGCCTGGTATTCACTTGAAGTTTCATCTTTGCTTTACTTTTGTTGGACTTTTGCCTTGATTTGTTGCTTGTGTCCATGAAATCCTACGTCATTTATACCTAACTTAGTCAACAAATATCAAATCCAGACTCGATAGTGAACATTAAGGTGTAAAAATTATGAATTAGAACTGAAAAAGAGCTCAGTAAGGAATATAAATGAACACTAATCTGCAGTAAGAAAAAAACAAAGCAAAACTGTGCTGGTGATAAACATTGGAAATTAATCCCTGATGAAATTAATCTGATTGGAAGGCGGGTTAAAGATTGTGTTAGCCAGAAGGATGCTGCAATAGAGGCAATGAGTCTGTAGAGGAAAATATTCATATGCTCCAATGTAGTTCAAGACACACTTGACATGAGTTGATGAACCCAGTTAACGCTGAGAGGCAAAACGTCTTTATTTTCTCAATTACTGTATGTTTCATAATGAAGGTCGTTCTGCAACATCTCATTTACTCTTGCACACCCTGGAGACAGACAGAGAAATGCTGCTACCCCAAATATGGATCGAGCTGCTGCTGAAAATGCACAATTTCCTCCTCTGGTTTCTTAAAATGTCAGTGACTAGATGTTTTTCTCCCTTTTAAACAAAAAAGGAATTTCATAATAGTTTTTAAAGATTCATATCTTTGCTATCAAGGACTGTTTTGGGCCTTTAAACACCACAGAAAGCTGAAGAGGTCTTGGATAATGAGATCAAGTTATGACATTTAGCACCAAGGCTCATGGGAAATTATTTTTGCGAAAGGTCCAAGTGTATATATAAATAAAAATGTAAGTGGTGTCAGACTTGGCTACATGTGAGTAAGTTATTGATTTTTGTTTTACAAACAGGTCTACAGTACAGTTAGTGATTGTTATCTGTCTGTCATTCTCCCCCAGCATAAACATGACCTGATGTTAGGTTGCCACTATGAATAAATAATGGACCCATCAACACCCCCCCCCCCAAAAAAAAGAAAAAAAAGAAGTGGGAACCTCATTAGAAATCTTTCCAAACAATTCTTAGCAGAATGAGAAACGTGCCACCACTGGACTACTAATGACTCCTTAATTAAGAGCCACCATTTTGTATTCAGAACAGCGCTGACACACATGAGCAGGTTCATCAGCTCCCTTTTCACCTTATCTTGATGCCTGTGGTCACAGGCTTTAATCTATCCAGCGGGGAAAGCAATGTGGAAGCTGTCTGCTTTCTACAAAGAGCCTGAGAATCCCTCACATTGGTGAATATGTATTCAAGGCACGATTGTGGAAAATGGAATTGAGAGACTTGAACGAGGTGAACAATTCACACACAATCAGTAAGGGCCTATTAATTTCCCCCACCATGTTGTTGATCCCTTTGCTTTCCAATTTGGTAATTTTTTCAGATTAAATGCTTAAATCCTTTAAATGCTTTTTGCGCTTGACCTTTTTTTCTGCAGCTGTTTCTGTTTCTTTTTTAATTTACAAAAATCAGTTAAAGTCTAAATAAAGTCTCATGTTAAGTTAATGAAAATGCAGAAAATGTGCACTCAGTTGTAACAAAATATCGTAGGCGAGTGGAGGGTGATATTTTATTATAAATGAAAAACACCGGGTCTACATGAACATTTGATTAGATATAAATATGGTTTACAGTTTATGTTACTTTGACACACCCGCAAACTCACACACAGAAACATTAGATGCCTGAGTCCATCCAGGAAAAGTAAATAATAATCATATTTTTTTTATTTATGTATGCATTGCTGGCTTCAGAATATAAAACTGTTAAAATCTTCAGAGGTTTGAAGGTCAAGAAGAAAGTGCATGGAGGGTGAAGCTGGTGGAGATGAGTTTCTGGGGTGATTTGAGACACAAGGATAGCAGCAAGCCTGAAAGGGAATGTTTACATGATGGTATCGAGACCTGCTATCATGTATGGATTGGAGACAGTGGCACTGATAAAAAGGAGCTTGAACTGTAGGTGGAAGGAGTGAAGACATTAAGTCTGTGCAGTCTGTGTCTTTCTCCGACTCATTTCTCTTTGATATGACAGAAAACAATATTTATTTACTTGGATCTTGGTCTTCAAGTGAATCAATAGGCTATGTTGGTCTTCACAATCTGCAGCTAAAATAAGGTGATAGAACAGGTAATGTTTTCTTAATTTACGCCTCCTAACAGTCTTTCCCCCTTTTTCCTTCAGTCGTCTTCGGCTAACAGTAGCACAGTTTCCACTGGCAGCCACAGTACTAAAGGTAGTCGTTGTTAACTGGGGCCCCAACTGATCTGGTATTTGTCCAAATGGACACTTTACATTAGATGCCCCTCCCCATTTATTTGGGCTTTGAACGACACTAGCAGTACACTGTCTTGTGGCCCCACTGTGGCTGGGTTAGGGTGTTTTATAGAATACAACCTAAAATTGCGTAGCAACAAATAGCATGGTGCTGGGTGGATAAAGAGGTGGAGCAAAGACTGCAGGACGATAGAAGTATTTGATGCACTGGGATGGAAAACCCTTGACCTTCTTCCTTTAAGACCATCCATGCAGTAAGAAAGCAGCAGTAATGTGTCGATCACAGACCATGGAAGATCAATAAAATTCAGCAAACCCCCAATTGTCAATACAAAGTTGGTGAATCACAAGTTACCTACGCAGCCAGAGAGACGGAAATGTCTACTAGCAACCAACCATCAGCTCCCAAAGGTACACGACCTGAGAGTCTCCAGAAATCTAAGCAGTAATGTGAATAAATAAACCTGGACTACTAATTACTTTTCAAGATTTAGTCTTCATGGCTTTCCTGTTTTTGCTTCCTTAACCTCTGTAAGTAAACCTCAGCTTGATAAAGTCACTGTCCCCTGGCTAAACTGATTTGTCAACTGATAAAATCTTTATCTTGCTGTACACCTTTAATCATTTGGAGTGTCTTTTTAGTCATTTTAAAATCCAAAACCCATTAATGTGTCAAAACATAGAACTGTGCCATGTAAATTATTTTTTCAATGCATATAAATGTAGTTAGGTGTTAATATATTTATATATTCGTCCATCTATCTGACTATTGAACCCTTTTCTGCCCCTGCAGCCTCTTTGCTCAGCCCTCATGTCATTTCTAATCTGAATGAACCCAATTTCCCCTCCACAACTGAAACCTTCTCGATTTAACTTTCCTTCCATTTCTGCACTGCTGGCTCTTTATTCCCCTTCTCCTGCCTTCCCTAGCTGTCAAACGTGATAATCAAGTCTCTCTAAATCTTTTCTTCATCATTTACACTCATGTCCATTTCAGCTTTCTTCTGACCATGCCCGCTGCTCTTCATGTCGTTATCTTGGTGAGATCTTTTTACTCTTTCCGATTAATTTTCACACCCCATCTCTCTCTTTCCCTTCTTATTCCGATCATTCTTTTTTCTTTTTAGCTGCTTACTCAGAAGCTCACAGTTCTTATCTATTATCCTCATCCTCCGCTTTCATTTCTTTTCTTCTGTATCCAACTTTTAAATCCGTCACATCCTCCATCTCACTCTTATTACATTTCTTGGCTCTCTCCCCAATGTGGTAATGTTCATGATGTATCAGTGATTTCTTACAATACAAAAAAAACCAGAAAAAAAGATAAGAAATAATGAATGCATTCAGAAATGTAAACAAAACTTTGTGGTTGCTGAATATATGGCTTCTGCAATTTTTGTGTAAATTTATGTAAATCCCCAAACTTCCCGATGGAGAGCATAGATGCCATATGGAAATTTTCTATTCGTACTCAGCTTTCTGCACTTAGAGGGCAGATTATTGAATTCAACAGAAAGAAAATCCGCTCAAAAATCTGCTCAACCATATCTCAAGACAATTATTTCACAGGCTTTCTAATCCTTTTTGCCATGCCAGCCTGTGGGCTGCTCGGAGAATTTTAAAATATATTTTTATTGCCATTATGGGAATTAATCGTAATGTAACTTAAAAATGAGACCCTGAACTGACACTCTCTGTTGCATGTAAACTAATGTCTAAGTCAATGACTCAAGAGTTTTTTTGTGAAAATCTAAAGGATGTGAGACATATGCTCGCTGTCAAGCATCTCTTGTGCTCTCAGCATCAATAGTTAGCAACACAAGCTAATGCTAGCTTTAAAGAAAAGCAAATACAGACATGTCTTCAGTATTCACTATTTTTATTGTGAAATCATTAGCAAGCAACAAAAATACCTTTATCCAGGGAGCTGCTACATTGAGTATCAATCAATTTGCTTGCGATAGCAGCTAAACTAATAATATCCAGAAAAAAGACAGTTTTACATCAGATGTAGCTAATGCAAGGTCAGCGTAAGTTTTTTTGAAATTCTTATGAATGGGACAGGATTTTGAAACTGATGCCACAGGTCTGTCTACTAGGGGGCTGAGGGGTAGGACTGGCAGTTACTTGTATTTTTTACTTTTAAATTTAAGTTTAGGAGCAGTTCATGGTTTACATAAAAAAAAAACATAGACCTTATTTACAACAAAATTACATTTATTTTTCAAATGGTGTTCATTTAATGGAGGAAAGGCATGATAAAATCTCAAAAATGCCACAAATTGTAATCTGAGGGGGAAAAGAATCCCTCTAAGCATGAGTACAAAAGGCAGTTTAGTGGCATGGGACCATACACCGTTTTTAGTGTTGTGTTTAGACATAATAAGAACAGCTTCCGGGTGTTTCAGCTGCTCTGCTATGGTATGTCCTATGTGGCTGTTGTAATTGTTTACACTTCAGCACCATTAAGATTCACTGAATATTCACATCAGTGAAATTGTTTGTGCGCATGAGTGGCCATGACGCTTAGCTGTGTTATAGGATGGGATTATGTGCCTGTGGATAATTGGTGCATTGACAGGGTTTACAGAGATGAGCAAGAGCAGCTGTCACACCTTGTCTATTTTTTTCATCCATTCATCATTTATCTTCACACCCCCATCCTTTCCTTTCTCTCATTTTGTTTTTGTGTACCCACCTATGAGCCACAGCTCATCTTTTACACATGTCACTTCCAACCAAATTCACTTTGTCCAATGAAAGTCATCCCAGGTCACCTGGCAAACGCATCAGGTATCACCGTGGAGGGCCAGAGAAGAATTAGCAGTGCGTGAATGAACACTAGTGCTGCAAACAAAGGGGAGGCTGAAGTGGCCTGTTGTGTCTGCAGACTTAATTACCTCAATTAGTTTCCACATGCAGGAAGCAAACAAAATCAACAGTAATTAACATTAGCATCTGCTTACCCGAGTTCACAGACTACAGCTGACAGAAGTACCAGTCTTAGAACGAGTCTTGAGAATAGTTGTTAGGGTGTCAAAAACACAAGTTCAAAAAACAAATTTGCAAGTAATTAGATCATACTTGTGGCAGAGTTCTGGTGTCTCTTAGTGAGAATGAGGACTACAATCTGAAGGACCAAGAATTGGCCAGATTTAACCATTCATTCCCACAAGTACACATTACACTGTTGTATGTAGCCTGACTGAGCATTTGACTTTGGGAATTGTTTGAAGAGCAGCACTGACTGTTTATATTTTACATTGTTATAAATAGACAAAAATTATTTATTTCTGTTGCATTGCATTGTGTGTTGCTTGTTGTTCTCTTGTATGTTGTGAGATTTCTGTGAACCACTTGTGGAGATTTGCCCCAAGACCTGGTTCCTTTTGTAGGGTAGCTGGTGATAAATAAAATATGTTTGTCAAACTGTGATTCAAGGTGCTGCTGGCATCCAGCAAGATTTTCTACTGGGTACTCCTTCAATTCAGTCCCAACCCTAACCTTAGACCCAGAAGGTGACCTGTTGGTTGCTGAGAGGCCAAAGCTAGTGTTATAAAACAGTTTTGTGAAATGTAACCTAGGACTAGAAACAGAGAGCCATGTTTGGGGGAAAACGCAAAAAGTTTTCATTAAAGATTTACATCTTTTTTGGAGATAATGGCCTCTGAAGGGACTGTGCTTCACCAGAATACCCTCGATCTAGCCTTTTAAAAAATCTCACCTTTATCTATGTATCTCCCCACTTTTCCCTTCATCTTATCTTTCAGTTTTCCTCCCTCCCTCTTTCTGTCTTCCTGGCCCAGCAGTTTGACAGCTTGTTGTGCAACAGAAGCTGACAGGGAGGGCACAGAAGACGAAGGTTGCTGTAAATGTGAGACAAACAGATACTGGAGGATGAGATTAAAAGAAACATACTGAAACACAAGCAGAGAGATGTAGAGAGAGAGAGAAAACAGCAAGTCTGAGAGAGAAACTGGGAAACAGAAACATTGTGACATTTTTCATGATAGAATATCTGGCCCATAGGGGCCGTTAATCCACAGCAGAGGGCCGGGAGACATTCAAGGCATATAAAGGCTACGAGGAGGCTGGAACAACACTCAGTCACTGTGGATTGTGTGTGAGTGAATGAAAAGGCTGCTGCAACTCAAGTGAACATGACAGCTGTATTATGTCTCTCCACTAAAGAAAGACAGCTGCTGTAGTGAACAGCTGAACCAGATGCCAACAAACACAAAGGACATCATACTGACTGTCAGTAATTTCTCGGAATGTCACTACAGCCATTACCTTAAATAACTTAACCTTGGTGGAGGGAAGTGCTCTGTAGTTTATCATTCTTTGATGTGAGTTTGCTGATCAATCCATCCATCCATCCATCCATCCATCCATCCATCCATCCATCCATCCATCCATCCATCCATCCATCCATCCATCCATCCAACCAACCAACCAACACCCTGCCCACCTCTTTCAGCTCATCACCAAAATGTTCCCAAGCCACCCAAGAGATGCGGCAATCCACCGTGTTGCATTTTTATGGTGCTTTATTAACAAAATGTAATCACTTGGCTGTTCACATATAGCCCACTATGTTGCTATTATGGAAACATAAAGATTAGGTAAGGTGTCCTGTATAACTGTACATTGGATTAAGCCAGATTTTGAAGATTTTAACAGTGAAACAAAGTTTGAGAGTGATTTTCAGTTCACGCATGCACATGCATTTCATTATTGCATCATGAGAAAATATAATAGAAAAAGTCATCCTATGTCTCCATGTTGTTTTGATCTTTTAATAAAATTCCCAGAGCAGGAACAACATCAAATATTTAAAAACAAAGCCTTTGATTAATAAGTAAATAATCTGTCTGGATGGGAAATGTTGCCTCAGGGTGAAATTACATGCCTGGAGTTCCACTGGGATCAACCTTGGGGCCATTTTATTTACATCAGCCAAAGACGTTGTTAACAAATTATGGGACCGTGGTCTGCTTAGATGTGATTAACTTTTGGGTTGATCTGGATTCCAATTTTCACATTTTTGGAAGAACTTGCAGGGGTATGTACTCTTATTTCTTTTGTTTTTTTTAATGGTCTTGTAAAGATGAGTAAAAAAACAACAAACAGCATAACAAATATATTTTATTGAGATCAACAAATGACTGAATATTGATTTAAAGACTACCCAGCTAAAAAATATTTTTTTATCCATTTCTAAAATAGTTTTAAACTTCTTGCTTTCATGCATACAGTATGAAAGATGACTTCATTCACTTTAAACACTAGCCCAGTGTGTGTGCAATATTCAAATTAAATATGAGGCTAGGGTGTGTCCATACACTATATACATATAACCCCTGTGAATAAAATGTTCAGGCTTCAGACTGCTCTCTTTACTACTATTGGCTCTGTATGATGTTAAGATAAGTTAAGAGAAGATGAGCCTTCATTATTCCCACACGTGGGAAATATTTTGGTCCCGGCAGAAAGTGGACAGATCAAAGTTAAGAGCAGCAAAAGTTAAGAAAATTAGTAGAGTAGAATAAGATAAAATAGAATAACATACTATAAAAATTGAATAAAATAAGAGAGGATATCCTTATATATTGTCGGGGTGTGGTGAAGGAAGACCCAAAACTGCAGACACAGAGGCAGAAGGAGGTGTAACTAAAGGTGAGCCCTTTAATGAGCTGATAAAGAAACTGGACATTAGAAAAATACAAAACCAAACAGGAAACTAAGTACAAGCTGATTAAACTAACTAAGGCGAGGAAACACTGAGAACTAACCCACATAGCAGACAGGTCTGGCCCGGATCTGGTGTCAAGCCGGCACTGCTGGCTGACTTCTGGCATGGTAAGTGGTATGTCATCCACATATGGGCCAGGCCTGGTGTAGATGGCACTGTTTCTTTGATGGCATGCCACATCTGGGCAGATTGTGCTTTGGTTTATGTGGCCCAGGCTCGTAGAAAACAGGTCTGGCCTGGATCCGGCATCAAGCTGGCACTTCTGACTGACTGGTGTCATGGCAGAGTGTATGTCAACCAGATGTGGGCCAGGTCTGGCAATGATGGCATTGTTTATGTTCCTATTTTCCTATTTTAGTTTGAAGACCCAACTGCCATGTTGCGATAATATACTGCTATGGTAGCCAACGTTTCAAATGCAGGTTTCATATGTTGCCGCAACATTACTATCATGTTCTGGCACATGTTGTTATTACATGGCTTGATTAAGGTACACATTAGGCTGACATCTGGGGCCAGAGATGAAACTGTTCGTGGCCAGCCTGTGTGTGGGCAAATCACATCTGGGCCACCAAAGGGCCGTCATTCTTTGCGGTATGTGGGCCATGTGTAAGCACATAGTGTGGGCCAGATCCGTGCCATACCAATTTTGCTATGTGGGAAGACTGGGGACCAGAACAATAGCATAAACAGAACATAACAGCACACGCTGACAGCACAAGGGGAGCTGGACACAGTATATACACAGCAGAGTGATTAGGAGAAGTGGAAACACCTGAGAACACAGGGAAGCAACACTGAACATGACGCACATGAGACCACGACTATCAAAATAAGACAGGAAATTGCAACCACTGAGACACAGACACAATAACATGGCAGTGACGGGCAGAGAGAGCAACACCCAACTTGACATTAATAGGCAGACATGATAAACTACACAGCAGGGAAGCTGGGAAGGACACACACAGGTGAGACAACCTGGACACGAGAGGGAACTGACTAAATAAATAAAAGATTTAGAACTAGAAGTATTACTAATTTCTTAACACATGATACAACATAGATTAAAAAAGTCCAAAAAACACAAAACACTGGGAACAGACACAGGGTTCCTAACTTATGTATGGTTTCATGTGTCATGTTCAAAGGTTAGCGCTCATATATAATTTAAAGGTCTTCAAAATTTGTATTGATGATGGATTTCTTTTTGACTTACAAATAAACACAGAATGAAGAATTTGAAAACATAATTTACAGTTTGATAGAAAAAGTACAATAAGAACATTCCCACCTTGGTGCTGGTTACAAATGTCTGAAATATGTTTTCCAGGTTTTATGCAATGACTGTCAAACAGTTCCTGATGTAAGTTTGGCAACAACTGAAGGATTTTTTCAAAACATTAAATTAGATATTTTACTTAAATATGATCTTATAGATGGATCTTATTATAGATCTATGTAGGTCATAAAAAGTTTCTGTTCAGTCTGTCACCGACCCTCCTTTTATACATCTTTTTACTTGATATTGTACTTTTACCCTTCTTACCTGCTCATTGTCCTTCATTCTTCCACTCCTTCACTTTATTTCTTTTGCCACTTCTCCTCCTTTTCTATTTCTTTTATCTTTTTATTGTGCTTCATTATCTTGCCTTTCAGATCCAGCTCATACTCATCTATTTATAACAACTCATCTTCCTTTCACAATTTAATTTTCATGGGGGAACTCAATTATTTTAATGAAATGGTTGTTTCATTTGTGGTGTCTCACAGTTAAACACCCCCCCAGAATCAAGTCTTTGGTTTTCTTATTTCCTTTGTTTTTTTTCCCCTCTCATCCCAGTCAGGTGTAAACCCTGTAATGCCTAATGGTAAATCTCATCTCATAACTAAAACCCCTGATCAATAAAAAAAGAATAAATGGATGTAACTCACAAATGTGTATTTATTCTCCTCAAATATTTATATGGATATTAAATATTCAGGGTAAGCCAACTAATAAACTTGGTTAACATTACAGGAAATATATTTTTAAAAATAATAATAAAGCAAACATATTGCAGGTCAACACTGTTTTTTTAACTTATTAAAAGTCTTAATCATTTGAGCAATTTATTGTCCCTTGACCAGTTCCCTGTTTACCAAGTGATTTGTTTATATTTGACAAACAAGACCCTGAGAGCGCAGTTCACTGCCGTCAACAGCAGTGTGAAAAAAAAAAAGATCTGTGTAGACATAAAACTTTACTGGCTTCCCTCTTTTCCCATGCTCCATCTGTCCACTGAGTTTCATTAAAGTAGGTTTGGCAGTTTTTCTATAATCCTGTCAGAAAGAAAACAAAATAGCCCTGGAAATATCCATTTCCCTTGCCTTCCTGTCTTTGTTTTGCCATCAGAAAGAAGGATGCAAAAAAGCAATTATTACTCAGATTTGTCAAAGTGGACACACCACTTTGTGCTTGTGACATACATCATATTGACCTAATCATATTGGTAAAAGCCAAACTACAAAAATGTCCACAAATGATGGCTGTCTTCATCGATACTACTACTACTGTTAAATATATTGTTATTATTATTACTCTTCATGTTTTAGACTTTTAATGTATTAAATTGAAGAAAAAAAGAGCCTTGAAAATGTTGCTTGTTTGAACTTTGTTATGAATTATAAATGTAATTTTATCCTGACAAGTCAAAGATTAAACATGACAGCAGCAGATCAGAAACTGTAACTACTGTAAACACGAGCAGCTGTAAAAACCGCCAGGGATGTGAGGTCAGAAGCACTTGAAATTTCTTTTGATAGGTGAATATCAATGTGTGTTTTCAGCTTGAAGCCTTATAAAATTTAAATATTTTCCTCTGTCATCCTGCTCTTTTATTCTGTATTTGTGATTTCGGTTTTTCCAGTCCTCCAGTGCTGTTTTTCCTTTTCCATACTCGTCTGTTGTAAGAGGCAGGAGTGAGAAAAATCCATTTTGTGCTAGAAGCAAGGAGCGACTCCATTTAATTTAGCATTTTTATTCGTACCGGCTCACACACAAACACGACCCTGTAGGCATGCTCACATCATTATACAGTGCATTTAGATAAGATGGTCTCTAATGTCCAAACAAAACAACACAAAGGCACAGACATACAGTACACACATTAAAACGTGTATCTGCAGATAAATGAACGAAGCAGAGTTTGATGGGATGAAAGTTCACATCATCATGCAGGCACAAATGAAGCTGCAGGCCGAAGATAAAATGCACTGGGAGGAAAACAAACTGTATTTGTTTATATCCTCACATCTATTTCAATGTGATAATGAGTTGTGTGAGTAGTAGAGTAGTAGTATGAATGTAATGACGGGTGATTGGGCCTCCAGCCAGTGAACTGCAAAAAACCCCAAAATAAAACAAAACAGGAGACGACAAACAAAAAGCAAACAGGTACATGTCAAATCGACTAATAAACAGAAAGCAGCTGCTGACAGCTGTTGGTAGGAGACCAGTGTAGAGACTCAGAGATCTGCCATCTGTCGCTGCCTGTTGTGAAAAATTTTATTTTATATTTATTTTTTGGGACAGATGACAGAGTTTTGTGTTTTGTAACAAATTCAACTAGTACAATGTTTAAATTTATTAATAAATAAATAAATAAATGAAGCAAAAGAAATTGCTGGTATGTAAAGTGAGCTGTAGAGTGCTTACATTTAACACCAAGGACTTTTTTACATAGTCAGGGGTATTTTCTTTTCCAATATGTGGAATTTTTTGCAAATTAAAGGCATGGAGATTTTTATAGTGATAACATTTTTCTTAAAGTCATGATTTTATTTCAAAATACATTTTACAAATTGAAGACTGTTCACAAGTGGACAGTGGACCTAGAGTTCACCCGAAACCTTGGCTGATTGTGACCTGCACCCAGGGACACTCCCATAGGGCTTAAATCTGGGACTCTCCACCATTTGAACTTAGAACCGAGGAACCTTCTCAGATTAGAGGTGAAACATCTTCAAGCAACTTAAAGAAGTCCAGATGCTTTTCTTTCCAAGCTCCTTAGACTACGATGACCTGGATGACTGAGAACGTTCACAGACATTTATGCATCGTTTTTTTACGAAGTGAAGAAACTGTATAATTTGGGAATTGTGATATTTGGACATTAAGCAAATTTTTATAAAGTGAATACATTAGTTACAAAGTGGAAACTTTTTACAATGTCAGAACATTTTACACAGTAGCAGCATTTGTGCAACATTTTTTGCTAAGTGAGGACTTTTCAGAAATCATTAGAAAATAGAGATATTATCAGAAAAAAATACTGATTATTTTTTAAATTGTATTTATTTACATTTTTTTTTTACCAAAGTAATTGGTGCCATAAACAAGCATAAACTTTGGATAAGAAGAAATGTGAAGAAATGTTCCTAAATATGAAGCCACAACTAATGTGGTCAGTTTAATGTTTAAATGCATCTAACATATAAACATTCTATGACCTGGAATATAATATGAATGCATAAGGACTCTCTGGCTTTCAAAATGTGCAGCTGCCTTGACCTCATGAGGTTGTCATTTGACTGACGACACAGCGAGTCAGCCTCAAGTCAGGAATAAAAGTAACTGGCATACCTTCTGCAGGCATTGAACAAGCCTGATAACCTGCAGGTGAGTGCTGTGGCTGCTTAAAATACTAAATAAAGAAACAGGAACAGCAGAGTACAGCAGCAGAATCAAAAGTGTTTGCCACAGATTCGACCTTTGAAGCTATTATGTTTTATAAAGGCTGAGTTTCCCTCACTGATTCCCAACATTAAACTCTCTTTCTCCGCAGGCGATCCGCTCATGGCCAACTCAGCTCAATTCATGTTCGGCCATCAGCCCTCTGACATTTCCAGTCACTAAGCAGATTATGGAGACATATCTGGGTATTCAGAGCTTCCTTGAACTGGGCTGAATCGACTCTGAGAGCCTTTCTATTTACAGCCGGGGATGAGGGAGAGGGTTCGGTATCCCCAGGATTTAAATATGTTAGAGATGAGGGTTGAAGACTTTTCATCATATATACTGAAACTAATGGTCACTTCATTTTTTGATTGAAAGCTACTTATCTAATTAATCAGCAAATGCAGTTAAAAACACTGCAGGTGCACAACATTAACAAAATCATATTGCTGTAACGATTAAAGTCGTCCATTTGTGCCCATGTATTAGTGAATGAGGCCCAATATGATGGCATTTTAACAATTTGAAGACATTTTTTGTGAAGTGAGATTTTTGGAAGTGAGCAACTTTTTGGAAAAGCAAATTTTAGGTAGGTAAGGTAAAACTGCTGTTTTCAAAAAGTAGAAATGTTCTCCAATGGTGATGAAAAAAAACAATGACATGGCTCGGGCTAAAAAAGACAAAACAAACAAACACAGCCTGTTTTTGCACTGTTTAACTCTCATTCATGTTTTACTTCCTAACTCTTCTACCAAAAACCAAACAAACACAGACACATACAAAGGCAAAAGAAAAATACACAAAACATAATAAACCATAACCATGTTCTCCTTCCTGGAGAAAATCGACTAGACGTAGGCTGACTCAAGCTGTCACTCAGTGTTTTCCTGCAGTTGCAGTGAAAATCAATGGCGGGAAAAAAGATCAAACTGTAAATGTCAAGCTTTGCAGTCTGTCTTGCAGAAAGTCAGAAGTCATTCTAGGTGAAAATCAGGAGATGAGGCAGAAACAGGCAAAGCCGAATGGATTTAAGGGTAATGTCCGTCTTTACTCTTAAACAACTTCTTGATCACAGAAAATGTCTCTTATGTTCATTTATTATTTTGTTGTTTCTCCGGAGTGCTTTTTTACCTGTACAGACGGCATCATATTTTTGTCGACCAGCTCTGGCTTTTACTCTGTTTTTATATTCATTGGTCCATAAGCAGCAGTCTTGGCGTACAACTCTGTTCACTGTGGAAATGTTTTCAGATCATTTATTTTTCTAATCTCTGTCTCTTCAGGGTGGATTCAGTGAGCACGCTCAGTCAGCTCTGCTCACTTCCTCCCTCTTCTGAAGGGAGTGCTTAAGAAAACCCCCACTATGTGCATTATTGCATTTCTGTCTTTCTGAGGTTCAGGTTTGTGCTTTAGAGTCAGGATTCTTTTTTCTTTTCTTTCTTTTTTTTGTTAAAGAGGATGGTTTTAAAAATGTGGATATTTTTTTAACAAAAACAAGACACATTACAAAGTAGAAACCTTTCTATTTAATTACCTTTTTGAACTACTTATATTTCTGAGGACCACTTAAGAAAATGAACAGAATTTGGCTTTTTCTACCTTTTGTTCTTCCACAAGAATAAGAGGGTAAACACTATCAAGGTGCTACTAATCATATGCACTTAAATATTTTTAAATCAGTAAATGTGAACATGTCTATAAAAGCAGATAATTTGGTAGTTTGCTTACCGATTATAAGTGTGTTAACAAAATACCGTAACACCAGAGATGGACGTCCCAGCAAATTCACTACAAGTTCAGACCCATGCAAAAGATCCAGCAGCCGCATTTTCAACCCTCCAGGCTTCAGTTTGCATATTTGTGACAGTACAATCACAAAAAGGATGGTAAACAACCCTAAATGAAGATGACAGGATTATTTAGGTTTGCAAAGTTGTATCAGAACAAACCAAAGACTTCTGGAACAATATCTTTTGGACAGATGAGACCAAAGTGGAAATATGTGGCCATACACTTGGTGTAAACCAAACACAACAGAACAGCACAAATGGCTCTATAAAAAATGGTGATAGAGAGGTGATGATTTGGGCAACCACTGGACCACCACTTATTGAGTCTAAGCTACGATGTCAATAATGTTTGTGCAGCTTCCATTACCAAAATAAAAGATAAAAATTGCTCTTCCAGAAATCCCTCTCAACATACCCCTCACTCGCTTACAGTAATTGTTTTGAGAGAAGATTATCTAAAAGGGCTCAAGCTTCATTCTTTAATCAACTAAAACATGATATGTCCACTCTGTTATGCTTAATTACTGTGTAGATCAATGTTTTCTTTTTGAATATATGTTTGATAAACATGCTAAAAATCTTCTTTATAGTCTTCTTATGTTAGCATGTTATTCATCACATGGGAAGTATTGGCTAACATAAGCATAAAATGTATCTCAGCAATACTTGTTATGGATAGTAAAGACAAAGGGCACTGTTTTTGTGCTTCTGCAGTAGAGGCAACTCTTAACAAAACAGCCATACCTAATGCCCTCAGAGGAGAACAGATGGAGATTTCTGGTAAAGTAGGACAAAGGACAATGTAGAAAATGGGGACATTTTCTCTTAGCTGAGGACAGTTTAACCTCTTAAATGCAATTGAAGGCATTTTCAGAAAGTGATGACACTTTTGGAACTAAAGGGCATTTGTCAGGCTTTTATCTGATTTTCCCTTCAATGAGTTTAAGAGTTAAGGTTCGGAAATGAGTCACTCAGGCTACTCACAAGAAAATGCACAAAGAAATATATTTCCTTATTGTGTGCATTTGAAAAATATCAGCACCATATGCTCGTTTTTTCCAGCCTGAACCAGTCTTATATAAAGCATTCAGTGAGCAGAGTCATTTGCTGTCTCTGCCAGTCACCGTTAAAAGACTGATTGTACATTTTAGTGTATGTGTGTGCGCGTTGATTTGGGAATGAGCTATTAAGCCTGCGGCTGTATACTTGCTTCCCTTATCTGTCCATTTCAACAGCTAACAACATAAAGCCCTGATAACAGAAAGATGGAGGACTGATAGGGGGAAGGAGGGAAGAAAGACGAGTGACAAGTCTGAATAAAGCAGCACAAACAGGACATAATGGCCCCTTTACTGGTTTCCATTCAAGTGTGATCCCCCCCCCCAAAAAAAGGGAAAAGAATGAAAGTGTCAAAAGTTTAATCAAAAAAAGCTGCAATCCATCCATAACATTTTACCTTTGTTAGAGTTAAAGGAGATTACGCTGAAACTGTAACAAAGTAAACATTGGGAGACGTATGGGTGAGTCCGTTGTTTTAGTGATGTCTGAAAAGCATGAAATTGTCAACATGATGTTCTTTTCAGGCACTGTCCTGGACTCCTGAGGTCATGTGTGGCTCATGCTCATCAGCTGCTGCTGGACAGTAGTCTGTCAAAAACAGAATATATTAAAAAAAGGTCATTGGCTCTGTGTAGCAGTTTGCTGTATGGAGTGCATGCTGACTCCTACCCACTGTTGGAAATGCCTACAGTAGTCATATGAGTTACAGAAGTGGACCAATGAATGGCCTGATGAATTCATGTTTCCTTGACGTCTGTGAAGGTTCTCAGTCATCCAGGTCATCGTAGTCGAAGGAGCTTGGAAAGAAAAGCGTCTGGACTTCTTTAAGTTGCTTGAAGACGTTTCACCTCTCATCCGAGAAGCTTCTTCAGTTCTAAGGTCAAATGGCCGAGAGTCCCAGATTTAAACCCAGTGGGAGTATCCCCCCAAAGAGGGACAAAGGACCCCCTGGTGATCCTCTAATCACATGCGCCAAGGTGTGAAAGCGGGTGTGGGACCTAATCAGCCAGGGTTTCGGGTGAGCTCATTGTGAAACCTGGCCCCACCTTGTCATGTGAATTCCTGAGGTCAGATGGCCCAGGATGTGAGTGGGCGTTAAGGCGTCTGGATTATAGATGGCAGACAGTTGGTGTCGTAAACCACCGCCTCTGTTCAAAGATGGTCGCTCACAGTGGACATAAATGGCTTCTTTCACTCCTCTTTCAAACCATCTGTCCTCTCTGTCCAATATGTGAACATTGGCATCCTCGAAAGAGTGTCCTTTATCCTTAAGATGCAGATGGACTGCTGAGTCTTGTCCTGTGGAGGTGGCTCTTCTATGTTGTGTCATGCGCTTGTGAAGTGGCTGTTTGGTCTCTCCAATGTAGAGGTCTGGGCATTCCTCGCTGCACTGTACATCATACACCACGTTGTTCAGACTGTGTTTTGGAGTTTTGTCTTTCGGGTGAACCAGTTTCTGTCTGAGTGTGTTGCTGGGTCCTTGACATTATGTGCATTTTATTTATCAGCAGGAAGAAGGTAACCCAGCAGGGGTTAGAGTGATCATCTGAATGATATCCTGCTGGGAGGAACTTGGAATGTCTTCACAAATAAAATTTTAACCATGAGAGAAAACATTACTCTCATCTCACAGATGTAACATTATCTACAGCTACTTAAAGTACCATTAATATTCATTTAGACTCTTTTTCTCCAATTGATCTTTCTGAGTTAACTTCAATAATTACTTCCTCCAAACCATCAACGTGTCTTTTAGACCCCATTCCTACAAGACTGCTCAAAGAAGTCCTGCCATTAATTAATGCTTCAATCTTAAATATGATCAACCTATCTCTAATAATTGGCTATGTACCACAGGCCTTCAAGCTGGCTGTAGTTAAACCTTTACTTAAAAAGCCATCTCTAGACCCAGCTGTCTTAGCTAATTATAGGCCAATCTCCAACCTTCCTTTCATATCAAACATCCTTGAAAGAGTAGTTGTCAAACAGCAAACAGATCATCTGCAGAGGAATGGCTTATTTGAAGCGTTTCAGCCAGGTTTCAGAGCTCATCACAGCACAGAAACAGCTTTAGTGAAGGTTACAAATGATCTTCTTATGGCCTCTGACAGTGGACTCATCTCTGTGCTTGTCCTGTTAGACCTCAGTGCTGCGTTCGATACTGTCGACCATAATATTTCATTAGCACGACTAGAACATGCTGTAGGTATTACAGGTACTGTGCTGCAGTGGTTTGTATCATATCTATCTAATAGACTCCAATTTGTACATGTAAATGGAGAGTCCTCTTCACATGCTGAGGTTAATTATGGTGTTCCACAGGGTTCAGTGCTAGGACCAATTCTATTTACATTATACATGCTTCCCTTAGGCAGCATCATTAGAAGACATAGCATACATTAGAAAGTCCTAAAAACTCGCTGAAAAGCCTTCAGTTAATCCAAAATGCTGCAGCAAGAGTACTGACAGGGACTAGAAAGAGAGAGCATATTTCTCCTGTTTTGGCTTCCCTTCATTGGCTTCCTGTTAAATCCAGAATTGAATTCAGAATCCTACTCCTGACATACAAGGTCTTAAATAATCAGGCCCCATCTTATCTTAATGACCTTGTAGTACCATATCACCCTATTAGAGCACTTCGCTCTCGCTCTGCAGGCCTACTTGTTGTTCCTAGAGTATTTAAAAGTAGAATGGGAGGCAGAGCCTTCAGTTTTCAGGCCCCTCTTCTGTGGAACCAACTTCCAGTTTGGATTCGGGAGACAGACACTATCTCTACTTTCAAGATTAGGCTTAAAACTTTCCTTTTTGCTAAAGCATATAGTTAGGGCTGGACCAGGTGACCCTGAATCCTCCCTTAGTTATGCTGCAATAGACATAGACTGCTGGGGGATTCCCATGATGCATTGAGTTTTTCTTTTTCATCTTTCTCACTCAACATGTGTTAATAGACCTCTCTGCACTGAATCATTACTTCTTATTTATCTCTGTCTCTCTTCCACAGCATGTCTTTCATCCTGTCTTCTTTCTCTCACCCCAAATAACAGATGGCCCCGCCCCTCCCTGAGCCTGGTTCTGCCGGAGGTTTCTTCCTGTTAAAAGGGAGTTTTTCCTTCCCACTGTCGCCAAAGTGCTTGCTCATAGGGGGTCATATGATTGTTGGGTTTTTCTCTGTATTTCTTATTGTACGATCTACTGAACAATATAAAGTGCCTTGAGGCGACTGCTGTTGTGATTTGGCGCTATATAAATAAAATTGAATTGAATTGAAAGAGAGCGTGATGAATAACTGTATATCACACCACTTGACACTCACAGCATTTTAATCCTATGTGAATATGTGCAGGGAAAGTGCAGGTCATCAACACTTGTCTTGTTGAGTTTGTTTTTATTAACTACAGGCAGTGAAAAATCCAAGCAATAAAAGAGAAAGTTAGGTTCTGTCTTTTTCTAAGTGACACATTTGAATCCTGTGACAGTTTTTCATCAATCACTGTTATTAAGTGTCTGCATTCATTCAGAGATAATCCCTGTAAAAACGATAAAATTGATAAGACCATTTCCCACACCCATAAACATAAACTACTCTACCCTTTTTTTTCAATACTGCCGACACTTTATTCACTTACAGTTACTTATTCACTTACTCTGTCACTTTATTTTGAAACTGTGTATATACTGTATATTCTGTGTATTTATTGTGTCATTCTTATTGCCTGTTTATGCCCTGTCCTTATCTTTAACATCATGCTGCTCTGTTGTATCCTAATTGCCTCTTGGGGATAAATAAAGTCTCTGAATCTGATTCTGAAACAGGAAAAAGCTGACAAAAGTGAATGACATCCTTTCAGACTAGTGGAGAAAAATTCAAAATACAGATATTTATTTTAGTGCATCTTTTATGGTAACTTTCAGTTACTTCGTTTTTGCCTTCAAATACTAGTTTCCACTTTCTTACTTTGCCAGAAATCCCGACATCAGGACACTTACATCCACCAAACGTTCCAGTCTGATTTCTTTCCATATTCTGAAGGTTCTTATAGAAGGGTTTGTTCATCTATCATTTAGAGCCCGATTTATTGAACATTTCATTCCTGATAAACATAGTAAGCATTGATTTTCTTTCTTCTTTTACTTTTGGAGCGATGAACAAAATGAAATAAGAGAATTGGACTTGGCTTCTAAAGTTCCGATTTCTGTGCACGTATATTTAAATAAATTTTACCTCATTTGCACATTTAACATAAAACCTGAAAAGCAAATATAAAATATAAAAGTATTTATCGTAATATAAAGAATCAGTTGGAGAAATGCAGTGGTGATAGCTATTAGTTAGAATCTTTCCCCCCTCAATCAGCTGTAGTGCTTTGTGATATCCATAATATTCAAAATGCATCCAAGAAATCCATCAATGGGTCATCATGTGGGGAAACATTGAGAATAATAAAAGGATCTTAAATCGATTCCTGTTCCCTGAAATTATTTTCGAATCCTTAGAAGGGACTTTTTTTTTGTAATTATAACTCTCTAAAAAAAATGAGAGGCAAATCAATTCTAGACTCTTAGGACTATAAAACTTCTATAAAAATATTTTCAGAGCAATATTTTGAAAATTGTAGGTGTGTTTATGTCTGTCTGATGAAAGAGCAGTATTTACTCCCTTTTTAGTCTCTCCCAACTAAGTAGAGAAGCAAACAAAGGCTGTTTTATTTTTCTTCCCATAAACTAACATATGTGTAGCTTGCATGCTTTTATCGTCTGATCATCTTCCATTTATACCGAGTCTTCAGCCTGCAGGTGGTTTGGACCTTGTCAGCTTTGCTTGTATATTGTTTGGTTGCCTTCTGCATGAAACACTAGCTCTACACACTCCATGAACACACAGTGAGCGAGAGTCAGAGTGTTTTAAGAGATTATCTTTTTTTTGCAGATAAGTAAGTAAATGTGGGTCACGAAAATGTTCCGGGGGAACGTTGGATTTAAGCATCCCGCTGAAGACGAGCTGCTTCTGACAGCATCCATAAACAAACAGAAACACACCTTCCTCTGAGGTGGACAGATGCTTCATCCAGAGTGAAACACACCCCATGCATTGTTTAAAATGTACTTTGTGCCTATTACACATTGCCAGCTCTTAGTGTTTTTCACCAAAGGGCGAATCTAATAGGATAAGAACTTTTATCTTCCCTTCTATTAGCATACATGCAAAAAACTTGATGATATTAGCCCCATTGCAATACAGTTTCTTATCTTGTAGCCCACACACACACCCAGTATAACTGTTCAAACTTTAATCCTGATATCGGGCACAGCTCCCCATCTGTATGATGAACACGAGGCCTGAAAGTTCAGTTGAAAGAGCTGAAAGTTCCTGCTATCACCTGCACCATCACTCCCTTCGCCCACATTCATAACTTACAGAGAAATCCAAGGTCAAGGTCCTGTGGGATGCAGAAAGGAATTCTGGGTAGCTAGAAAGAGAGAGAGCATTACTCCGATACTCGCATCTCTACATTGGCTGCCAGTTAAATATAGAATTGATTTCAAGGTTTTATCATTTGTTTTTAAAGCCCTCCATGGTTTGGCTCCAGGTTACATTTCAGATCTCATTAGCCTGCACCTACCCACTCGAACTCACTCTGCGTTCCTCCAGCCAGATGCTTTTACTGGTTCCACACTCCCAGTTAAAATCTAGAGGTGACAGGGCTTTCTCCGTTGCTGCTCCGAGACTCTCGAGCAGTCTTCCCTCTTGTATAAAATCCTCTTCCTCTTTGGAAATGTTAAAATTTGAAGACATACCTATTTGTAAAAGCTTTGGGATCTCCTTGACACCACTTTTATGCTGTTTTAGCTATTCTGGTCTTTTATCTCAATGGATAATGTATGCATGTGTATACATATACACATATTTTGTGTTCACGTATGTGTGCTTGTGTGTGAAAGTGTGTGTATGTGTACACTTGTATATGTGCGTGTACATATATATTTCTACAAACAAGTGTATATAAGAGTCTGCCTGTTTGCCTTATAATATTTTTTTTACAATGCTTTTTATCTTACATATTTTAATGATTTATTATTTGATTATATTATCCTTCTGTTCAGCACTTTGGCCGACACTTGATGTTTTTTTTTTAAATGTGCTATATAAACAAAGCTGACTTGACTATTATGCTGGCATTAGGTATTTTCTGTCCTGCAGTTTGCACTCTAGTGGTTGTTTTTGTGTATTTTTTACTCTGCAAGATCTAGCCAGAGGCAGTTTCACCTCTGTTAATCTGTTGTCATCCATGCCTTCACAAGTTGATAAACGGCATCATCTGTGAGTAATATTGTTTATTATCACTGAGACGACTTGTGTGCATTATTATTTGTTGTGAAGGCGTGATATAGTTTGAACGTAGACTCAGCTATACAGACAGCTAAGCACTCTCCTAATCAAAATCCAAGGAACAGGCCGATGTGTTGAGTTGGATGATTTAATAAGGAAAAAGTGTGAAACTGTTGATAAAACCAGAAATAAACCAATAAAAATGTTGCATCAATATAAAATATAACACCACATATTCAAAAAATATGAGCACAATATTTATCTGTTTAGTGAGTGCCCGAATAAAACATCAAATGAAATCACGCTCATGATCAAAATGTTAAAGAAACCTCATGGCATATGAGCTAGCTTAACCTTACTAGCTTAGGTTATACATGCATTCAAATTAAATTCAAACTACAAACTATATCACACCTTCACAACAAATAATAATGCACACAAGTCGTCTCAGTGATAATAAACAATATTACTCACAGATGATGCCGTTTATCAACTTGTGAAGGCATGGATGACAACAGATTAACAGAGGTGAAACTGCCTCTGGCTAGATCTTGCAGAGTAAAAAATACACAAAAACAACCACTAGAGTGCAAACTGCAGGACAGAAAATATCTAATGCCAGCATAACTATTCTTGGCAATAAAATTGCAAGAAAGGTGCACTGATAAAATCAGTAACAAAATTTCTTCAATTAAACCAAAACAAAAGTAGTCTCAGATATGTTTCCCCCCAATTACTTTATTAACAAAAACAGAATTATTGCTGTGTTTTTTACAGAATCTACATTTAAAATGTATTTGTATATAAAGTAATTTTACAAACTTATTCTATTTTTTGATAGTATCATTACTATATTTCATTTACAACATTATTACTGTTTTCTTATTTATAAAATTAGTATATTTTCATGTTTTCATTTTTGGTATTATTATATTTTATCATTAACTAATATTTCATTTAGTCTACCCTACTTTCATTAAGGGGTACAGTAAACTACTGTAAATAACTAAAATACTAATTTATTTTAGATTTCTCTGTACTCCACTGTCTTGTAGGCCCTCTGGGTACCTTTGTTCTTCTCAGTAGTGCTGATTTATCATTGGCTTATTCTTCAAAAACTTCAAAAACTATAATTTTGCATTGGTCATATCAGTCAGGCTACATTTTGTAGATATGTTTTGATACATTTACCTTGTAAAAAAAGATTCATTTACAGATACAGCTACTTTGTTTTTACCAAAGCTCAAGGGTGGATTGCAAGGCCGTTATGTAAGCAAGCCAAAGTGTGCCAATACGTACAAGTAGGACACACAACACTTTCAAATGGAAATCAAAACCCGCACATCTCCACACACACACACGCCAGCATAGAAAACAAACGGCATAGGCAGCATAAAAAAAGAAGCTGCTGGCCTTTTACCAGCTTGCTTATTAAAATCACGGAAACTTGCCCACAAGTGGTTGATGCATCCAGAGAGATGAAGAAATATGAATGTGCAATACTGCATTATATAAATGTGTTCCCGGTCCTGTGCTTCTCTTTGCAAGTAAAAATGCACTTGTTTCTCAGCGATGGAAGGTGGAGCAGTGATGCTCTGTTCTGCCTATGGCTCAACTAGTCATTTCTATTTATGCACGATCTCTTCCTCTTTCTTTGCATCCTTTCTTTATGTTTCTCTTCATTCTCATTTACCGAATAAAGAAAGCACTCCCCTCTTCATCCATGCCCCTTACCCCATTGTTCGCTTTCTTAAAGTTTTGCCTACTTGTGAGAGAGATGGTGCAGCGTGAAAAAGCTTGTCTTTAGTCTTTAAACTCATTACTTTAATCCTAACATCAGCATGTTGGAGCCTGATTGAATTGATGACCTACAGCTACATAAAGCAAGATGGAAGATTAGGGGAAAAAACTGTCAGTCAAAGTGAAACAGTTTTTCCTAGTTTTTTGAAGCGCAATCAATTTTCCATTTTCATTCCACATTGATTAGCCCAGCAGTCACTCGAGCTCCTGTAGAGGTTAGTGCCAAACCAACATTATTCACATGAACAACTTTATAGTACATTGATGTGTTTATTTCTTACTTTTTAAGTGTGTTAGTCATTCACACAGCTGCTAAACTAAGTGTAAACTTATTAGTGCTCACAATTTTAAAGTTCAACATTTGCAAAGCAGATTAACCATATGCTGAGCCTATTTGTCATTGCTGATACAACTCTTGCCCTGAGAGACCCATTAGTAGCTTTTCTATGGTCAGAGAGTAATCCCAGCTGTGGAACTACAACTAATGGATTTGAGCCTTTGATAAACACTGCTGCCCAAGAGATCTTTAAAAAAAAAGACTCCATATGAATTCACAGATTTTGCAGGAAAGGAAAGCTAGTTTGGCATCTGAAGCGTTCTGGTTTTTGTGTGTAGACTGACTTGTATTAACTAATCAAATTTCAGTGTTGTTTGGCGAACAGTCTCAACTCAGAATGTATTTGAAGTCCTGAAAAACTGGCCATTTGCACCAGAGGTTATATCAGCTGACTAAACAATGCAGTCCCATCTAGTGAATCCCTAAATAATCTAAAAGAAAAGACAGAGACTGTCTTGAACAAATGCTTAACTCCTTAAGTAAAAAAACAAAACAAAAAAACAACAGCAATAATCTTCCTGTAATATGTTTCTTTCTTTCTTTCATTAATTAATTAATAAAAGAAAAAAGGCTGTGGTAGCCAACTGCCATGAACTGTTGGGGTGACCGGATGAAGACAGAACAGCACTGTGGAAGAGAGCCAGAGATTAATAATAACTCACAATTAAATGCAGATAGGTGTATAAACACATAGTGTGAGGGAGAAACAAAAATGCATCATGGGAATCCCCGGCAGCCTAAGCTTATTGCAGCATAACTAAGGGAGGATTCAGGGTCACCTGGTCCAGCCCTAACTATATGCTTTAGCAAAAAGGAAAGTTTTAAGCCTAATCTTGAAAGTAGAGATAGTGTCTGTCTCTCGAATCCAAACTGGAAGCTGGTTCCACAGAAGAGGAGCCTGAAAACTGAAGGCTCTGCCTCCCATTCTACTTTTAAATACTCTAGGAACAACAAGTAGGCCTGCAGAGCGAGAGCGAAGTGCTCTAATGGGGTGCAGTCCCCCCATGACCCTTAATTGATAATGTGCAACACAGACTAAATTGTAAACTCCACATGAAGAGGCGATACAAGAAGTGACAAAGTTTGAGAGAGTATTTAACAATGTTTGCTAGCATCTTATCAGGTTGGAATTTGGTGGTCACTGAGGATTCAAGTCACAGAAACTGTTTGGTTTTTGGGATCAATCTAACTGAAGTGATTTCTTCAGTCTGATGAAGTCACTAGGATGAGTAGCGAAATATTTCTCCTACTGAAAACACAACATCCAGATGTTGTGTTTTCCTTTCTTGGATTTCCTTACCAGGATGATAGAGTATGCATCAAGATGGTGGAAATGCTATTTGGTTGGCTGGACGAATTACTTTACAAGCCAACTTGAGTCAAGGTACTAACTTTTATATATATAACCTCGAACAGTTTCTAATTTAGCCATTGATAAACTTTGTATTGAGACCAAGCAACATTCAACATTAACATTCAGCTTTAGTGTCATTATAATGATACTCATGTATACAGCATGTAGACAGTATAACAGAGCTTGAGATGACTGGAGGTGTCATTAGCAATGGTTCTCCAACTTGTATAGAAAATTAAATATGTAGTCCAAACTGTAACTTTATTTTAAAAACTTTTAATTAAAAGTTTTAATTCAAACTTTATTAAAAGATGGTAAAGGTGAAATAGTCCCTCCCATTGAAACACTTATTTTTAGTTGAAAAAAGGTTTGATTAAATGAATACCCTTCAAGTTTATTTATTTTTTATACTATTTGTTATTGTTATTTGTTATTGGCTGGGAGAAACAGATGTATCAGGAGTATATCAACACCCTTTATGTGGAATGTAAAAATGTTATGATGTTTATAATGCTCAGATAAGTAGAACTATTACTACACTCCTGTAACCCCAGCAGACTGTTTTTGAAACTGAATCAAAAAGAAAGACAAACAGTGTTCCCTGTGATCTTTCGGTTGGCAATAAAAAAAGAAAGCCAGCGGGGAGCATTTGAATCGGAGTCTTTGAACAAGTTTTTCTAAAAGAATAACAAAACAGTGATGTTGCTTTACCCTAACCGGCTTCCTAGCAACTTTGTACATTTTACTTATGTTAAAACAGCCTTCAGTTTTGAGTCTGTTAACAGATTTCCTCCTTTTTAAAAAACTCACTACATATACCGTCACCAGTTTGGTTATGATAAAGACCTGCCTCACTGAAGACTTGAATACACATTTCATGCGCTTTGCATTAAAAAGCTCTGCTGTCCAAACAGCAGCACAAAGCAGAAGAAAGAGCTGATCACTTCTGAGGTGCAATCCTTACCGACCAAGCCCCAAACCACTATGGTTTGCCATTCTTCACGTGTAAAGGATGTCCTTTTATATCTAAGAGTCACTGTTTGGTATGACCGACTCTATTCTTCAGCACAGCCTGAGGCAAGCTTTCTTGTCATTTCTTTAAGCAGTCTTCAGGAATAGTTCTCTGGGCTTCTTAAAGGACTTTTAGCGCTCTTTTTTGGATGTTGGCTGTCTTTTGTTCTGATCTCTGTCAAGATGATCCAACGCTACTTCAGTGTCAGTGTGTTTGGTATCACTGTCATGATGAAAAATGAAGCCTTTGTCAATAAGACACTTTCTTTTTTCCATTTTTGTGTCCATAAGGCCATCACTTTTGATAAAATCCTTAACACAACTGGCTGAAATGCAGTCTCAACCATGACAGAGCCTCTGCTGTGTTATACAGATTTTTTCTTTTTGGTACTTATTCTCAGTCTAATTCTTGTGTCATTTGGTATTTCTAAGTCTTTTCTCTCTCTTGGCCTTCAATAAAGTCCATCTACTATTTGCTGAACATTAGATGGGAAATGTTTAGTATTACTTAGGCTTCATGGTAGCATTTTCGCTTCATTTTTGATGGTTCTGTGTTGTTATCTGTTGGTCATCTGTTGAGTGATGAGTTTCTAAAGTATGGACTTTTCAACCAAATTCAGAGTTTTCATTTTTCAGATTTTAATAAAGGTCTCATTTTTGCAAGGTGTTTAAAGCTGTAGTGAACAATTGACTATTTGGATGGATGTTTGTTAGGTAGTTATTAAATTTTGGGAATTTGATTTTTTTTTTTTTTTTTTTTGAAATGTAAACCATCTCATATGGTATTTGCAAAAACTAAATTAAAACCATTCAATTATTTTATTATACTATATTCTTTTTTTTCTTTTTCTTTTTTTTTTCTTTCTTTTTTTTTTTTTTTACAAGAAAGCAGATAATGACCATAAACAGTTAGCATTCTGCTAATGTGTGCTGATTGGTCTGTTAGGAATTCTCCATGGTGCTATAAAGTCCCTGATAATCACAGAAAGACATTTTTCTACAGTCAAAATCCTTAAAAAATCGAAAACTGGGACTGACATCTACAGTCTGACTTCTTCTATTCAAAACATAATGAAACAACAGTCTTATAAGAATAATGTTACTCCACATAATTTATATTTTAGGGCTACAGGTAAATTATTCTGCATTTATTTTAATAGAAGCACACAAACATCAGGTACAATCCTCAACACATACATAAAAGCCCTGCCTCTGACTCCAACTAGCCTCAATTAAAGTTTGAGTTTTGTGCTAATTTACAACCCTAAACTTGTTATTGTGGTTATGCATTATAAACATAAATATCATTTTTTCCCCATCTTGCTTTTTTGACTCGCTTCACCTACATATTGTTAATTATTTTTAAATACAAATACTCCAAGATGAAAAATATTTCTGTCATTCCCTGTTCCTTTTTGTATCGTATCTTCCCTGGTACACTCCAACGAAATTTCTAATCCAAGCAAGCTGTCATCCATCACTGTATGTTTAACAAAGCTGCATTACTTCCTCTCATCTGGACGTAAAGCTATTCATCCATTCAGCCATACATTCACTAATCTAATCTACGTTTTCTGCCGATCCACTCCCTCATAAGAAAAATTAGCTTAAACTCCTTTGTCAAGAGCATTACCATTACTCCGTATCTGTGACAGCTTTAATCACATTTGATAGATTTAGCATAATCGGTAACACAGAGAAGCGTGACCTCGCTGAGATGTCACAGCTGTACAAAAGAGAAATGAGACAACCTGCATGGCCAAAAAGATGCCAGGTATGAGACACAGCACTGATATCACTTATTTCCATCATGTCACCTTCAGATTGATGACCACAAAGCCCTGAGCAGTACGCATCTACTAAATCTTAAGATGACGAGGCTCTGAGCTACACACTCATCCATCCGTACAATCATCAATCTGCAGATGATCTGACTAAGCAGCCAGCTCGCTGAAGCATAACCTGACAAGCAGCAGCATGCAGTTCTAAGTCACCTCAGGTGAGAGCCTGTGCACTGATCTTGTGTTTTACGTGCAGGAGGGGAAAACAAAATCTGAGCTGGCTGCATATACAGTACACATGAATTCATAATTTATCCATGTTTTGTATAGCCTTGGCAAAGCAGCTCTACCTTCAGTAGCATTAATCATATGATAATATGCTAAACACTGTTTTACTTTTCGTTTTGCTGGCAGCAATGACTCATTTCCGTGTTTTGTGCCATATATATACAGTTTAGTGCTGTCAGTGTTAATCTCGTTAAAAAAAAACCCTATTAAAATGACCTTAACACCATAACCGCATTAACACAGCAAAACTCCTTTAGCGAGTTAGCGCGGATCACTCCGTGCATGGGGCTGCAGGGCGTCAACGCGTTAGCGCGGTTAGCTCATTAACTGCACGGCGCTAATGCGCTAATGAGCTAACCGCGCTAATTCGTTGACGCCATGCAGCCCCATGCACGGAGTGATCCGCGCTAACTCGCTAAAGAAGATTTGTCGCGTTAATGCGGTTATGGTGTTAATGTCATTTTAATGAGATTAACGCTGACAGCACTAATACAGTTACACTGGTTTAAGGCCCTATTAAACATGTGTTCAATGATGTGGTCAGTGTGTACACAAATAACTCAAGGTTCGGGTTACTCTAAACACTCAGTTTCATAGTGTTTTTTAAACTCTTGGCTTTGTATGAGTGGTCATAGAGAGGAGATATGCCTAATGATCTTATAGTCTGTAAGCACAGAAGCCCCACCAACATTATAAAAATCTGCTGTTTGTTAAGGGTAGCCAATCACAAGAAAGTTGTCTCACAGGCAAAGTGAGTGCAGAAAATTTCAGACAAGGTGGGAGAGTGAATATTTCTTCAAAGAATTCAAGGGGAAGTGTGTCTGTTTGATCTGAACTGAAACTGTGGCAGTTATGAAAGAGTATAATGTACGACGTCATTATGAAACCAAACATCAGGCCTATGCATCCTACACTGGTGCTGAGCGAGAGCAGAAATGAAAGCAAAGGGTAGCTATCCTGCAGGGTCAGCAACAGTATTTTTTTCATGCTCAAATTGTCCAGGAAAAGGCTCCAATAGCAGCTATGAGGTCGCCCAACTCATCGCAAGACATGGCGAGCCTTTTTCAGATGGAGACCTCATAAAACACGGCCTCGTTAAAGTCACCGAAATAATGTGCCCGGAAAAAGTACCGCAGGACTTCAACAACGTCAGCATGTCCAGAAATCCAGTTGTGCGACGCATTGAAGACTCGTCAGCCAACATTAAACTGCAACTGTCTGATAAAGCTGTACTTTTGATTTTTACTCCATCGCATGCGATGAGAGCACTGACGCCACAGATGCCGCACAGCTGCTAATTTTTTTTTGCGGGAAGTGCGGGAAGCACGAGCACTTTAGGTGAGTAAAAAATATATTCCACAGTACCCGTGTGTTAATGTGCAGGTACACGTGCTTCAGATATCAATAATGCGCATCAATTCTGTCACTACCCTGCTTTTGCGCACCACTTTCTTATGCGTTTTTCTTGTTAACACACAGAGTACACACCGCTGTGCACAGCGCACGCACACGCAAAGTCAGCTGATCTCATCTGATGCAGATCTGCTCCTTGATCAAGTGACATTTGTCCGGATTTTTGGCACGAGTGGCGTACGATCAGCACCGCAGCTGGATGGCCCGATTTACATACCCAGCGCAGCTGATACTCACCAGAATAATTGACTAAAATTATATGCACTCCTGTTATTAAGTCCAGTTCAGTCTGTTAATGTTGATAACCGTTTCAAACGAACGTTAATAGGTGTGTTGCTAAGCCTAATAACTTAAATAATAAGCTTGAAATGTACCCGTCCCATTTTCCCCTTTATTGTTTTTTTCTCTGTGCTGTAAATCTTCTGTCTAAGAAGAAATTTGAGGCTGCTGTTCTGAGAATGAGCTACCAAAGCTTTTTCTGAATAAATCAATAAAGATCCATTTATGGAAGCTGTGATGAAGGCAGTTTTGTCTTTAATTATATTCAACAATATAACATATTCGACTACTTTTAATTGATTTTTCTAACTTTAATACAGTAAAGTTAATGTTATATACCTAATTTCTAGTAAGTGGCCCAGCCCCTCCTATATTTTTATGTATGTGGCCCTCAGTGAAAAAAGTTTGGACACCCCTGCTGTATTGGTTCACCATACACAACACAGTGAAGCCATAAAAGGGCAGGAAGCTTAACAAACATCAAACAAACCTTAACAAGGGATGTGCTTGTGATAAAACACTACAGCCTCCCCCCAGAACCTCGGGAGGCTGGGGAGGGGGACAAAGGAATGTCTTTGATCACACAGTTTGAACTAAGACTTTACAAATTTAAGAAACACAATGACAACATTCAACAATTTGACTTAACAGAAACCAAAGTTCTTATCTGTAATAGCCCAATATTTGTGCAGTTTGAACATCTTTTTTTTTTTTTTTAAATCACTCCGATTGAGTGAGTCAGGTTGAGAAACTCTAATTCTACATGAGATATACAAGTGTTTTTGTACATGCACTTATACAATCTAGTCCACAGAACACTTGCAGCAGCAGAGAGATGGAGAGGTGTAGTCTAGCAGATCAGAGGTGACAAGTAAAAGGTGAAAGCTGAAAACTGCACATCAAGAGGAACAGTCAGCTTCTCAGCGATTACAGAAAAACGCCTTTTGTGTTTGAGTTGATGCCCACGCATCAAATCTCACTTTCCACTGGTCTGAAGTGATAAAAGGGCTCTGAGGTTAATGCAGGTTACAGAGCATGAAGAGAAGAAAAAAAGAAAGGAAACAAATGGCAGAGGGTTTAGACAGGAAAGCAAAACTACACCTGTAAGGAGGCTTACTGAGGTTCACCATCGGTTCAATTACTGAATCTAATCTAATCAATACTTTACCTCTGGCCCCATAAAATGAGCCATTTCAGTCCGTTTTTTAAGGTAATTTATATGTTCAAACCTGCTATTTGCCTTTAAAAAACAGTAACCACAACCTAAATCCCTCCCCTACCACAGGCATATTTGACCGTACATTGAAACGCTTTTAAATAACTATCTTTATTAAGAATGGTATGGTTTTGTTATGGGTCTATTATTCATTTTCTATTAGCAGCAATATGTATGAATTAAAATTTAATTGTGAAATGGGAGGAAAAAAATTAACCCCACTGTTACGAAGGACAAATTTATCCATACTGACACAGTGCATTTACAGGTACAAGTACAAGTACAATTATACTATTGTGGAGGTAAGCATCAACGACACAGAGCTCTCAGTTCTCACTCCTTCTTTATTCGTCTCTCACATCAACTGCTCATATCGCGCCACAAAACAGAGGAACACACTTCCTCAACACTGGGTGTGAGTGGAGCCCTCTAGTGGTCCACCACACATGCCCCCCCCGAACACCCAGCAGAACTAGTCCAGGACCCGGGGCTTAAGCAAACGGCCGGAACGGCTGAACCGGGGGGGTGGGGAACTGACAGAGGGCAACCCAGCCCGGAAACGAGGCTGGCACTGGCGGTCAGAAAAAGCTGCAGACGACTCGGACTCCGTTGATTGCGGGTCGCTCCTGGGGGAAAAAACAGAATCCATCAGCCCGGTGGCAGATGGGCGGCCGCGGCGAGGGGCCTGGGCCAGGACCACCTGATCCTCATGCATAACATGTGCAGGCTTAAGTCTGTCAACAGAGACAACCTCCTGCCGACCGCCAAAGTCCAAAATGAAATGTTTGTTGCCTGGTTTAAGAACCCTGTATGGCCCGTCATATGGGGACGAGCGGAGTCCTATGGGCATCGTGCCTGGACGAAAACAAAACGAGCAGAGTCCAACGAACTCGGAACAAAAGTGTCAGGCAGGCAGTGGTGCACAGGACCAGGAACAGGAAATGAGTCTCGTGGGGGGCGAAAAGGCAACAAAGAGGCATCAAAACATGGGGGAGGGCTCTCAGGCAAGAATTCCCCGGGGACCCGGAGGGGCTGGCCGAGGACCAGTTCAGCCGGGGAAACCCCGAGGTCTTCTTTAACCGCGCTACGCAATCCCAGCAAAACCCACGGAAGACGGTCGACCCAGTCGCCACCTGTCAAGGAAGCCCGGAGCGCAGCCTTAAGAGACCGGTGAAACCGTTCGCACATCCCGTTAGCTTGCGGGTGGCATGCTGTGGTGCGGTGGACCTTGACCCCCAGGCCGTCAGCCATGGCAGACCAAAGCTCAGAAACAAACTGGGGGCCCCTGTCTGAGGTAATGTCAGCAGGGGGACCGAAACGTGAAACCCACGTCGACAAAAATGCTCTGGCCACCGTCGCCGCTGTCGTGGATGCCAGGGGTACCGCCTCCGGCCACCTGGTCGTGCGGTCCACCACAGTCAAAAGGTGCGTGAAACCCTGTGACTGCGGCAAGGGACCAACCAGGTCCACATGAACGTGATCGAAACGCCTACCGGGGATACGGAAAGGTTCGAGGGGTGCCTGTGTGTGCCGGTGGATTTTCGAGCGTTGGCATGGGATACAAGCCGCCGCCCATTCTTTCACCGTCTTGCGAAGGCCCGGCCAAACGAACCTGGCGCTGACCAGCTTGACCGAGGCCCGGACGCCGGGATGAGAGAGGGCATGCACCGAGTCAAAAACACGACGACGCCACGAAAGGGGAACCACCGGGCGGGGCGGCGGTGGAAACGTCGCAAAGAAGGTGCGGACCGCCGCCCCACACCGGGTGTCCTCCAGCATGAGGCCCGTTTTGGCGTCGACTGAAGGGCCAGGATGTCCGGTCAGCACGTTGCTCGGCGGCCATGGCAGCGTAGTCGATGCCAACATACACCGGAGAAACCAACACACGTGACAGACAGTCAGCGACGTGATTGGACTTACCAGCCACGTGCTGAATGTCTGTGGTAAACTCTGAAATGGCCGCCAACTGGCGCTGCTGGCGTGCGCTCCATGGGTCAGAGACCTTGGACATCGCATAAGCGTCAAAGGTTTGTGGTCAACGACGCAGTAAAGTTGCGACCGAGGAAAAAACGAAAATGTCGCGGTGTAGCGAGGTGCAGGGCCAGCAACTCCCTGTCAAAAACACTGTACTTGCGTTCGCATCCCGGAGCGCACGACTGAAAAAAGGCGAGCGGTTGCCAGAGACCTGAAACCCGCTGTTCCAACACCCCACCCACTGCCACGCCGGACGCGTCGGTGGTCAACGCGATCTCCGCCGACGGAAACGGGTGTGCCAGCAGGGCGGTGTCAGCCAGCGCAGACTTGGCTGCGGAAAACGCATGGACGCGTTCTGGCAGCCAGTCAACCGGATCTTTGGCTGTTTTACCTTTTAAGGCAGCATAGAGTGGCTGTAGCAGGTGGGCAGCTCTGGGAGAAAGCGGTTGTAAAATTTATCATCCCCAAGAACTCCTGCAACGCTTTAACCGGCGTGGGCGCGGAAAAGCTGAAACGGCCTGGACTCTGTCGGGCAACGGAACCACACCTTCAGCGGAAATGCGGTGCCCGAGGAAATCCAGAACAGGCAACCCAAACTGGCACTTGGAAGGATTGATGATCAGGCCGTGCGCTGCCAAACGCTGGAAAACCTGGCGCAGATGGGACTCGTGCTGGCTCGCTGAGCAGCTGGCCACCAATATATCGTCCAGATAAACAAAACGAACGGCAGCCCACGCAAAACTGAGTCCATCAGCCGCTGAAAGGTCTGGGCGGCACCTTTCAGGCCAAACGGCATGCGCAAAAAACTCGAACAAGCGAAGGGGTAATGACAGCGGTCTTAGGAACGTCTTCGCGCGCACGGGAACTTGGTGATACCCCGCACCAAGTCAATATTAGAAAAAATCGACGTTCCGGCGAGATTGGCAGAAAAATCCTGAATGTGGGGGATGGGGTAACGGTCATTCTCCGTGGCATTATTTAAACGGCGGAAATCTCCGCATGGCCGCCACCGACCGTCCGGTTTGGGCACCATGTGAAGCGGAGAGGCCCATGCACTGTTCGAACGCTGTACAATGCCAAGGCGCCCATGGCTGCAAACTCTTCCCGAGCGACGGACAGTTTAGCGGGGTCGAGGCGGGCTACACGAACACCGGGGCCCAACCGTGGGAATATAATGCTCAACCCCATGCTTCGTTACTGTGCCAGAGAAATCAGGGACAGACAGCGATGGAAACTCCGAAAGCAAACGCTGAAAAGCATCCCCGGAGGTCACTACATTAGCCCGAATCAGGGGTTCGGCGGCCCGAGTAAAACAGGGTAGCGAAGAAAACGAGAGAGCATCAATTAAACATCTGTTAGCAACATCGACAAGCAGTCCATGAGCACACAGAAAATCAGCACCTAAAATAGGTACAGAGCTAGCGGCAACAACAAAGTTCCACTGGAAATCCCGCCATGAAAACAAACAGTTACCAACCTTCCCCAAACGTTTTGATGGGAGAGCCATTAGCTGCCAGGAGCTGCGGCCCACAGTTCGCTGCTAGTCCGTCGGCAGCGGTAGAAGAAGGAGGCTCTTCTGGGAGCCGGAGTCCACGAGAAAACGTCTCCGGAGCGCGAGTCCTCTATGAAGAGCAGCCTTTCTGTATTGCCAGCGGTCGCGGCTGCTACGGGCGCGCTGGCGGGTCCGCTTCCTGGGCCGTGAAAGCGCAAGGCGGCAGGCAGCGACGCGCTCTGTCGCCAAAACGCTGATGGTAGAAACAGATGTTCTTTCGCGGGCGCTGGCGTGTAGCAATCCCTGCCGTCAGCAAGGGGCGGATGCTCCGGGGAGGCAGGTGGAGGCGTGAAGGCGCCGCCGGTGAGTCCGTAGCCAGGGCGTGAACGTTGAAAGTGCGGCTAGCCAGGAGAATGCGATCCGCTTCTTCAGCCAGGGAGCGATAATCGCTTCGCAGGCAGAAGCGGGAGTTTGCGAGGACAGCTCTCACGGCGGCGGTAGCTGGCGGAGGAAGAGGTGGGCGAAGAGGAATCCCCCGTCATCCGGCCCGAGCAACGATAGCATGTTCTCCATGAGCTCGAGCGCGGTACCGCCACCCAAGTCTGACAGGTTGAGGAGCTTTTCGGCTCGTTCAGCGTCGGAGAGGGCATAGCGTCAAGAAGCAGCTCTTTAAGGGCGGCGTATTTCTCTTGGGCGGTGGGTCCCGGAGGAGCGTCATCGCGACGGGTGGCCAGCGGGTCGAGCGAGGCCACCACATGGTGATACCGTGTCGTCAGCCGAGATGCCGCGAAAGGCGAACTGAGCCTCCATGTGTACGAACCATGACGGGGGGTCATGGAGCCAAAAGTCCGGCAGTTTCAGCGCCACAGCGAACGTAGCTGCAACAGGAGGCGGAGGACCGGCGGCCGCTGATGCCTCCATAGCGGAGTCTGCGTTATCTGCGGCCCGTTGCATGCTCGAGTCAGGGGTCACCAATGTGGAGGTAAGCATCAACGACACAGAGCTCTCAGTTCTCACTCCTTCTTTATTCGTCTCTCACATCAACTGCTCATATCGCGCCACAAAACAGAGGAACACACTTCCTCAACACTGGGTGTGAGTGGAGCCCTCTAGTGGTCCACCACACTATTATATTTGGTCAGAAAGCAGAACAATATAACAAAAAAAATAAAACAGAATAAAATGAAAGAGAAGTTAAGATGCAGGAAAAATACAAGAGACATTAAAAATAAAATCAAACTCAAGGTACAAAAATGGAGAAAGAGACATGACAGAGAAGTATAAAAAGTATAAAACTTGTTTTGACAGCAGTCATATTTACTCCTCAGGTTAGGTTATTGCAAAGCTGCCTTGAAGGCAAATGCTCACCTTTGGATTCAGGCCTTGGTTTTGGAATTGCCAGAAGGACAGCAGTTGAGGATCTAACACTGCAAGATGGCAGATTATGATTTAGATAAATTTGATTAAAGGATTTTTTTTTTTGCCACTAGGTGTGAATGTGAGTGTGAATGGTTGTCTGTCCCTGTGTGTTGGCCTTGCGACAGACTGGCGACCTGTCCAGGGTGTCATCAGGTTTCAAAATTAAGTTTGTCAATGTCTGTGTAAAAGTGGAATGAGACATAATTTGGTCCAGGGAAAGAAATTATTTAAAAAATAAAAAAGGGCCTAACATCAAACCTTGCGGTACACCACAGGTAATGTGAACTAGACGATGAAAGGTTTATCTGCTTTGACTGATAGGCATGCTTTAAAAGGCAACAGTAAAGCCAGCTAAATGCAGTGTTCCTGATACCAGCTTTATTTCTGTAAACGCGGAGGTTTTGAGTCTATAAGTGAGAAACTGCTTTAACTTAGATTAAAATAAACTTTAAAATACAAATTAAAAATAACAACAAGGAGTTTGAGGGTTTCTTATATTTCTGTGATTTGTAAACAAAATCTCCCTTTGTTGGTCAGTCTGCTTTTTGTTTAACTTTGCTATTAAAATTAATTCAATGTCATCAAAAAATCTTAAATATCTCTGAGGGGAATAGATATAATTTGAATGACTGAATGTGACATATGACTGCTGAGTCAGAGCTTTGCTTTTTTCCTGCAAAGATTCATTGCCCAGGATGCAGCTAATTCCACAAACATAACATACTTGTCTACTATATGTACATATACTCTTACCAGACACATGTACCTGTTGTGATGGCATGATAATTGGGGCTGTTTCTGCTTTTATGTTAGTGGCAAACAGACCTTAAGGGAGCAATGGGTGGATAAATGGATGGTAGGACAGGGCGTATCAACATAATGATAGAAGGCATAGTATAAATCCTGAGGGGAAAATATGCCTGGATGACAGATGTATTCCTCGAAAAGGGCTTTAATGAGTGGCTAGTTGGGAAAAAAATGATCAAAAATGACAGAGCTGAAGGACAAATGACAGAAGTGACAAAAGAGGCAACGACTGTAAAGTAGAGGGAAAAAATGTCAATGAGGAGGAAGTGTGGTGAGGCTCAGAGGGAAGAAAAGGTGAAAGACCTCAATAGAAGTCAAACCAGGAGGAGGATGGTGTAACAATTTTCTGGTGACACACTGGAGACACTTCAAAGACAAGCTACCGTGGATAGGAGGAGATGAAACTTTAATGCCCCCACTGGGAAATCAGCTGCCCGACGTACAAGTTAAATTTCACACATTCAGCCGGATGTCTTTATCATGAGTTAGTCGTTCACTGGTTAGGATAAAAAGAAACTCTAATAAAAACAACCAAAATCCTAATTAATGGAATTTGTTTGTTTCCCTCATGTTCCTTAGACATGCCTAATCCACTTCTGTTTAATTGAGCAGTTTACTTAATTTCCCACAATGCCACTTTAAAACATTTAGAGTATAAATTAAAGTACTCTGCTTGTTTTGTTTTCCGATTGTGTTACTATTAAGATGCTGAAGAAAAGCTGTACAAGTTAAATGAGTTTTTCAGTCCTCATTACTTATCTGTTCCACATGAACAGCACACAGAAACATCTCTGACGACATAAACAACCTGGGAAAAATGATGGAATCACCACGTTTGGAGGATGTTCTTTCAGCTTGTATGTTTAATAGTTTAACTCTGGTTTCATGGCCTTACGTTAAAATAAGATATTTTCATTTATAGCATATTTTTTTCATCTGATTTTTTATCTGATCTAAAACAAATACATACCCAAATATGCAGAACAGTCCACAGTTAAGGGGAGAGTTTTGGAGCCTTAGCGAACTGCTTGAAAGGAAGCATTTCCCCAAATGAGAGAGCTTTCAGATGGAATAAAATAGGATTAAACAACTCCTTCAAGAAGGCAATCCAACATTGGATATGGCAAAGGATGTTGGTTGTGTCTAAGATTTGGAGCAAACAACAAACAAAGTGGGAAGCTTAACCGTTATACTGTTATACTGACAACTTGACCTTTCTCAAAACAAAACATTGGTTTTGTGTCCAAGACTAATGGAGCCTTGACTAATGTCACATAAAGTAATATAACTGCCTCTGATCTTATTGTAGAGGTCAGGTTACATTATAACAGAGCTCCCAGGAAGGAGAGTTGGGTCAATGGCTGGGCAAACAAAACATCACAAGTGCTTCCTTTTACTCAAACATCAACCTTTCTCAAAATCTAAACAAGTTGACCTTGTGCCAAGAACAACCTTAACCACAGTCACATAAAATGATTAGTTATTGTTTTATTCAACATATTGTCAATAAAAATCTCACTCATGCAAATATCAGTGCAATCATGCAAATATATTGACATTTTATTATTATTAATATTTAAATGCCTACATGGTGATGGGGTGTTAGTCACTGCTCGGTGTGAACAAGAAGACAAGTTAAACAGAGAACCTCATTCAGCTTTGATGTAGTCTGTGTAGTTGTACCAATTTTAAAAGTAAACTCACTTCCAACTTTTTAAAGTGCACTCATTTTTTTGAAGTGATGACAGTCATGTCAGGGCATTGATTTAGAACAGATACATGGGCACGCTCACATTAAGTTATTTTCTTGTCACAAACGGATGATGCCGTGACAATCGGACTTGTAAACAATGTGAGTGCGACGCAATTACTTGTTTTCTCGACTCTCCTGCTGTCTTAGAACATAACAAACCTCTCAGGGAAGTCAGTGGAGATTTTCCTGATGCATGTAAATCTATTTAAACCACAGTCAAGCCATACGAATGTTTAATTTGCGTGAGGCTGTTGTGGACGTGATCGGTTTTCCTTCCAGTCAACGAGGGGCTCCACATGAGTATGCTCCATTAGAACTGTGAGTTAACTTGCTTGAAGAAAACGAAAATGAGATTCAGACACTGATTAAATACAAACACTTGTTGGATAATTAATAGCCGCAGTGGTAACAAAAAGTGTTTGGAGTGTTATTTTTTATTTTTGGTGGGACGGGCTGATAATTAGAAACAAATCTTGATTTTGAAGGCACTTGACAGCACTATTGAACCATTTTGTAAATTAATTGGTGATTTCAGCACCCACTCATTAAAAGTTTGGTGTATTTATTTGCAAATGAAGTTTCTGTGGAAGTTTTGTTCAGCAGCCGAACAGTTGGAGTTTGTCATCTTCATTTACTGTTTCCTAATGTGGCCATTACCCAGCTGTTTAATATCGCCGCTGTGATGAATAACATCGCAAATAAAATTTGACACCCGGAAATGTGACGAAAAAACAAACAAACCCTGAACCACAAGGATGGGGACATTGAGCTCCAATGTCTTATTTTTTTATTTTTCTACACAGACAAACTATGACATGCTCTAACTGCTGGGTCATTAGTACTCTGCTGCAGTCTGGAGAGACTTGTGAGTTTAGCTTAACTGCCCTTGAAGTGTATATTTAGTCTACTTAGTATTATGATGCAAAATGACTGCAAATAGTTGTGTTCTGTTTCCAGTTTATCTCATTTGACGTTCACACCAGGAGTCCTAGTAAAGGCAGCAATGCATTTCTGCCTTTATTCCTCTTAAGAGGTTTTCTTAAACCTGCTGAAAGAAACTTCAATAAAGGAAGCCAGAGAAATCCTGAGAAAATGCTTTGTATCAGTTTCGCTTTCTGCTGTTTGCACCTCTTTTGAAATGTTTTCCTGCTTTTTATGACAGCTGATTAGCATAATTGCAAAGTAGAAAAGCAAAATGTTAATCTCTATATGCTGTTCATATGTATTTTGGGGTCCTTCGTTTCTTTATATCTTATATAGTTTTTTAAATGCCCTTTTTTCTCATTTCTAACTTAAAAAAATATTTTAGCTATTTATTTTTGTTTTACCCATTTGTGTCTTTAAGATTTATTTAATTTCTTTTTTCAGTGTTATTTCATATACTTTTTGCATTTTTATTTTTATTAAATTATTCATTTTAGTTTTTTATTTTTATTTATTTTCACATAGTTTTTTAAATTGTTTTTTCTTATTTTTTTTTTCTCTTCGATTTGATCAGTGTAAGGTGAACCCTATATTCATGTGACTGGAACATATAATATAAGATAGCTGATGCAATTCAGGGAAATTCAAAGGTCAATTTCTGTGGTGCAATAAAAAGGTAAAACAGGAGTCATGTGGTATGCAAGCTATTAAAAAAAAGGATTTCTAAAAAAAGAAGACTTATTCTAGTGGTGTAAAACCTTTGTGGTGTTACTTGTATGAGATTTGTTGTAGAATATTTTACACCTCAAAATACAGACCAACAAAAAGTGAAAAACAATCAAGTAAAACTCCCCCATGACTGTTACTTTTGATGCCTTTCCATTTACAATAAATACATTTGTTTTAAATGTGTGAACTTCTGTTGTGTTGTATCGCAGTTTCTTTTCTTTTTTTCTCTCCTACGTCTCCTAATGTGAGGCACAAGGCTGTTAGATACAGAACCACTCCTTGCAACACAAACACAAACCCTAAATGCCAGCCAAAATATGGTTTCCATTTTGAAGTGCTGTTGGCTCTGCTGATTCACTCCCACTCATTTTTGTTTCTCAGCAGGTCGGCAGAGCTGACATTTTACGAACAAACTTGACTCCCTGCTGCTGCTGCCAACCAAGTTTGGGTTTGCTTTAGTGTTCTTTCTCCTCAGACCTCCTGGGATCTGATGAAAACTCATCAATGACACTTCTAAAATAATACTCAAGTCCAAGAAGGTTTCTTTCACAACTTGATGTACAAAGGTGAAGGCGATACAAAAAAATAGTGACAATAAAAGATTACCTTCCCACAAAGGTTCATTGGTTGAAACACACCAGAAGAACAGTCATATGTCACATTTAGTGGCAGATCTTTATTTTTAATTTTGTGTGATTTCCTAATCTAGACAAAAAATGTATCCTTCCTCTCGTAGGACTATGTGAAAAGTTGTGAAGGTTGTATTTAAACTCAATGCAATCTTCTTTTAAGCAAGCTGTTTTGTTGACTACACTTAACCAGTGAGTGAAAGTACATGCAAAAACAAAAACTAATTTAACCTCCTAAGACCCGAACTCTTCCACAGCATGCAATTTTAATTTGTCTTTGATATTTGGTCACATTGGGGCCTGATGAATGATAAAACAAAGAATTACCATAATTTTTTTTTTTTACCTTATTTTTGTTTTTAAGAAAAATAAGAGCCACATATGAGGATATTCATTTAAAATTTTGATAGAACAGTAGCAGTATAATGTCCCCATAAGTGGGTATCAAGCCCTTGTAAAGCAAAATTCAGTATTTTGGTCTAAATAACCCAAAATGTGATGTCCACATATGTGGACGCCAGGTCCTAGGAGGTTAATATTTAACATATCCACCAAAAAACATACCGGACACTAATTATAGGTTTCTACAATCCTTGGTCAGTATCCACCCCTTTTTACAGAAATTTAACCCATTTGAAACTCATTTTAATACCCGAACCTTAGTAGTTATTATTACCTAAACCTAACTGATCAGTTCTTCTTCCTTAAACCTAACCCAAGTAGCTTTAAATGCCTAAAGCATAATGGAGTAGGATTATTACTTAACCCTTCTGAAACCAGTCTTCTGGAGAGGATACTGTGGAATTACAGGGATTATTTTACATAACCATCATCTTATCATTGCATTAATTATCATTTCATCGAAGTGTTTATTGAAGCTGCTGGCATTATGTTATAATTTATATTATAGGGGTTATCATAATCAAATATTAACATTTTTATTACAGGTGCAGTTATAACTACTTTAAAATGATTGAGTTAAATATATATGTATCATAACTCATATGCTGAGTATATTGTTACAGTAAAATAGTAGCTGAGCAAAGGCCTGAATGTATTCAGCTTCTTGTGGTATTTGAGTTTGCTTAGTTACAGGTGACGGAAGGATGTCCAGTCCATGGTGACCTCAAAAGCCTTAGGTCATCACCATATTCGGAAGAGTATGCCACAAGGAGGAACCTCTATGTTGCATTTAATTCTTAAAATACATGAATGTTCTGTACATGCAAATTAGGTGCTTGTAAACACAAGAAGGGGCGTTACAATACCCTGATGTTATAAAAGCAATCTAGAGTGTATTTTGGGTAGAGATGTACAACTGTTTGGCAGTTTACACCTCTCCACGCTGTGTGCATTCATTAAAATCAATTGTTTGATTGACCTCTTCTGGACCATCATTGTTTTACTCTCATCCTCAATTTCGAACCCGTAACAATACCACCTACTGGGAGATGCTCACATAGGTAATGACAGTGAGATGTGACTGGGAGGATCATCCTGTCTGATATGAACCTGAGTGTCATTCTATTATTGCACTTCTGTGCCAACCACAGTTGGTCCATAACGAACACCATGTTCAATCATGCAGAGTATTTAAAACTGCACTTGGCACCCTTGATCACAGCTTGATGATCCATTTTGAAATCATATCATCAGATTTTTGGCCGCATGGCTTGGACATTCAGGTCCAAAGGAGCTGAAGTGTCAACTGATCGCCACTTGGTTGGAGTTGGATCAAGTGGCAGGGAAAGATACTGGACAGGCCTGGTGCCCCCAGATGTAAAGTGAGGGTGGACTGGGAGTGTGTGGTAGAGGCCTCAGTCTGTGAAATCTTCAGTTCCAACCTACAGGAGAACTACAGCTTTCTGGTGGTGGGTGGGGACAACGAGTCTGAATGGACCATGTTCCTCACTTCCATTGCGAAAAATGAAGGTGTGGCAACAAGGTGGTTGTTACCTGACATGCCTTTATTCCCTGAGCAGGACTGTGGACACTGACGGTGAAGGGAGCAGTCATGCTAAAGAACACAAGATATCAAGCCTGGTTAGCAACTGAGTGCAGTTCTGACAGTTACTGAAGCAAAAACATTTTGGGAATCCATAAGACAACAGGGAGGAATGCTCATTTGAGCAGGAGGCCATCTACGTAAAAAGAGAAAGACCATCTCTGAAATGAAGAAGGGAACTAAGTGTACATCTTTTTGTGGTACTCATGGCCATTGATCAATGATAATGATAATTTGCATATTAATGATCATTAAACTGACCTCATGGCCCATTGTTAGCCAGTGTTGCTGGTTTTGGCCATTATGCAAATGGCAAATGTACTGTTTATAAAGTTGGGGAATCCTGCAATTGGCTGAGACTGAAAAAGTCACTTGTAATCAACTTTCTAGCATTTCCTCACATGGATAATTGAACATGCATCAAGACTCTTACAGCTAACACCCTGACATTTTGGGATAGGAATGAATTGAAAACTCCTGAGGGCAAAACACATGAGAAATTGAAATAATCTGACAGTATTATAGCCACATATATACTGTATATAGATAATGCTTTTCATACATTCCCTGTATTTACCTCGACTTTAACTCTGATAGTCTCTTTTACACTGACTCTAAATACTCTGAGGATATACTTTTAAATCTGTCTGATGAGTTACTTGAAGATTCATGCTTAGAGAGCCTTTCAATTCATCAGTGGATCTCCAAATTAAACACTGTTTTGTTTTAGTCATCCATCGTAATTTACCTCTATTCATCTCACACAACCATATTCCTTCACAGCTCCATTACAAAACAAGTCACATCTCCTCACTGCTGTCTTCTGTTGTCATTATCAGCTCTGGCCATGCACAACCTTCAGCATTCACTCGTCTGGATGCGTCAGACGTGACGCACACTCATTCGTTGCATTCCTCCACCTTTCCCCTATGCATTTATCCCGATTGCTCTTCTGTCGGAATCAAAACTAGAAAACATATTATTTACGTCAGTCAGGAGCGTAGTTTCTCTTTGAATATATTGTGTAATGAGAAAAACATCAAGAAATATTTGCTGCTGTAGCAAACAGTGTCGGTACTCTGCATTTATATTGGTTCTCTGCATTTACATCAGTTTCTCTTTTCTTTTGCATCATAACCAGTATCAGTCTCTTGTCAGATCTGAAAATTGGAAAACAGATGATGGATGGATTTGTGTGAAAATTGTAATTGAAATTCCTTTTTATGAATGTAGTAATGGATCATATTGAGCATGGAGTTAAAGTCTTTACAGGCTCTGGGATTTCAGTAATCCCGTCATTCTATTAGAAGTGCAACATGTATCTAATAAACTTGGGGAGGACATCAAGTCTGAGTCATGCATAGTCTAGGTTGCTATTATTTCCCTTTCTTTACATGCTAAATCATCCTCAATGCATTTACCATAGGAGATGAAAGATGCATCATTTAAAAAAGCTATCTTAGCTGTCACAGGGCATTAACAGGTCACCAGTCTATTGTAAATTATATAGGTATAGAGTGGGTTAATATTATCTTCATGAGCAAGAAGGATAAAAGTAAGATAACTTACCTTAAACAGAATACTGCCTTGAAGTTTATCTGCTTTTCAAATGTTGCTAGAAATGCGTCATGCTGTTCTTGAATCCCATCACTTTGTTGATAAGATTCAGAATTTTAAAAGGCCAAAGGCCCCCCAAATTGGGAATCCGCTGCTGTAAAGACGATCAATAAATGTAAAAGAATGATCAATATTCAAGTGGAGGCCTGAGGCCAAGAACACTGAGCTGATCCCTCCTGCCTGAGGAAACATTAACCCCGACTTAGTGGTACTGCTGGAGGAAGGCAGTAATTTTACTGGCAGCTGGCTGTTGATTGTCCATATATGAAATGTGGATTGGTCTGAAAGGTTTGCTGACATCTTTAAGTAGATTTACACAGCTAAAGCAGCTCTATTAATGTGTTTATCTTGATTTAGCTAGTTTTTAAACACATAGGCGACGTAGCAACAAGAAGATATTTGTATCCTGTTTAACAGTGAATGAAAAATTGTGAGGTGCATAACAAGGCAAAACGACAAGAGTGAGCATAAACTGCATGGAAAAAGCACCATTTATAAGTTAGTGTGAAATATTCGTTCACCACACTAAGGTAACACCAGCTCCTACTTTACCTGTTCCTATTTGCAAAGCCACAAGGATCACTTATTTTAAAAGATTAACGATAGGCCTGTGGTGGCAGGGTGTGGTTTGGCTAAGCTGGGGGCTTTGCCAAGAGAGACTGGCCAGTAAATTATCAATCAATCAGCCAAGTCTTTGCTTCTGGTTTTGACTCTTCCTATATGAGTGCTTATGTGGTGGTATTGTCTGAGCAGCGACACCTACTGTTCAGAATACTGCAGCGGCTTGCTTCACTTAATGGTAGACATAAATAGAAGTCACTTGCAGAGGTGTGCGATCTAACCAATATAGAGAGTATACTGGCATGTTTACACACATCAAACAGGCTGTAATAGATCACCTGGAACACTGATGCCATTCCTGCAGGTGTCTTCTGAAGATGGGACAATTTCTTTGCCTATGCACAGAGGCTAAAGGAACCAGCAACCAGCTTGTTGCAACTAGGGTCATCTGGAGGGGAAATGTGCATGCTGGAACTGGTGGTGTTGGAACAGCTGATTCTGAGGTTCACAGTCAGGATGATGGAGTGGGTACTATGCCACCAGCTGGTGAGCTTGGAGGCAGTTGGGGCAGAAGTGCTGGAAGGGCCAACAGCCTGGGGACCTGCAAAGGACCGCTCACTCATGTAGGTGAGGCAGGTAATCCATATGGCTGGGCTTGCCACACCTTCCTCTAGAAAGGACACACAGTGGTTTGGCATGGTACCAACAGTGTTGGGAAGGTTACTTTTAAAATGTATTCCACTACAGATTACAGAATACATGCCCCCAAATGTATTTTATAACCTATTCCAGTACGTTACTCAATGAGAGTAATGTATGCGGGCCGCAAGTAGAGGTGACATGGGGCGCGAGATTGAGACACAGGCATTAGAGCCTCTTAATGTGTGTTTTGTTTGGGTTTCCACAGGCGCGGAATTACCAAAAATAGAGAGGGGATAGCCAAACATATGAAACAGGAAAACACCGCTGTGTAATCCATTTATTTCAACAAAGTAACTGTATTCTGAATATCACATTTTAAAATGGTAACTGTAATGGAATACAGTTACGCATAATTTGTATTTTAAATACATAATGTAACATGTATTCAATTACTCCCCAACACTGGGTACCAAGAGGGTATGCACCAGGCAATGGTGGACTCAGGTTACACGCATAACCTGGTCCTGTTGAACCAGGCTTTCAGGGCCTGCTGAGGAGACCCCACCGGCTCCCATGATTGACTCCACAGAAGCTTTTCCACTCGAGCAGCTTTGTGACACGCTATGCTTTGCCAAGCAATAAAAATTGATGGTCAAATGGTAGGCTCAGACACAGCACAGTTATACCCCCATTTTCTGATGAATAGGCACAGATTGTGTAGCGTTGTGACACTCACACTGAAAACACCCACTTGTTGATGCCAAAAAGCTGTTGGGAATTAATCTTCCAGATCAAAATCAGAAATCAGAATACTTTATTGATCCCTAGGGGAAATTATTTTTTGTTACAGTGCTCCATTATAAACAAACATTAACAAAGACAGACAATACACCAACTAAGAATAGCACAATATATACAGGCATATATATACATAAAAGTCACTTATTAATAAATAGCTGAAAAGAACATATGCAAGAAGGGTGTAGCTGTTGCAGTAAACAGTGTGTTAAGTGGATGAGTTGTACAGGGAGATGGCCACAGGCAGGAATGATTTCCTGTGTCGTTCAGTGGTGCTTTTCGGTAATCTCAGTCTCTCACTGAACGTGCTCCTGTGACTGGCCAGCATGTCATGGAGTGGGTGGGAGGTGTTATCCAACATTGTCTTTATCTTGGACAACATCCGCCTCTCCGACACCACCTTGAGGGAGTCCAGCTCCATCCCCACAACACTACTGGCCTTACGGATCAGTTTATCGAGTCTGTTGGCATCTGCGACCCTCAGCCTGCTCCCCCAGCATGCAACAGCATAGAGGATCACACTGGCCACAACAGACTCATAGAAAATCCTGAGCATTTTCTGGCAGATGTTGAAGGACCTCAGTCGCCTCAAAAAATAGAGACGACTCTGGCCCTTTCTGTAAAGTGCTGTGGTGTTTTTAGCCCAGTCCAGTTTATTGTCAATGTATACTCCAGGGTGTTTATAGTCCTCCACAATGTCAACACTGACCCCCTGGATTGAAACAGGGGTCAAGTGTTTCCTGGTCTTCCTGAAGTCCACTATTAATTCCTTGGTCTTTGCCACGTTGAGCTGCAGATGATTCTGCTCACACCACGTGACAAAGGAGTTGACCACAGCCCGGTACTCTGTCTCATCATCCCTGCTGATGCATCCAACCACCGCTGAGTCATCAGAAAACTTCTGAAGATGGCAGGTCTCTGTGCAGTGGCTGAAGTCTGTGGTGTAGAGGGTGAAGAGGAAGGGAGAGAGGACAGTCCACTGTGGTGCCCCTATGCTGCTGATTACCTTGTCAGACACACACTGTGGGAGACGTACATATTGTGGTCTTCCTGTCAGGTAATCAACAATCCAGGACACCAGAGAAGCATCCACCTGCATCACTGTTAACTTATCACCCAGCAGGGTCGGCCTGATGGTGTTGAAAGTAGAGATGGCACGATACCACTTTTTTATGTCCGATACCGATACCGATATCATAAATTTGGATATCTGCCGATACCGATACTAATCCGATATAGTGTGTTTTTTAATCAATAAAACTGTTTTTTTAATATCTTGCTGCATTTTGTATAAGTTCATACTCAAGTTTAAATAAACAACAACACTAAAGCTATTCTGTTATACCTGTATGTAAAAAATACACTGCACCCAAAATATTTCATAGTTCAGCAACACTGATCAATCTAATAAACTTAAACCTGCTCCATCCTCCCTATTCTGGTATTTTAAAGAGTACTTAGCAGAAATATTAAACAACCTAACTAATAGGGTTGCAAACTCCCAGCAAAAAAAAAAAAAAAAAAAGGAACCACCGCCCACCCTCCATCTCATGATGCTTAATCGACATAATCAACTTTAATTTGATGCAGTATGAAAAAAAAATGCACAGAAATAAATTATTTTTCAAGAATAATTAAATAGATTCAACATCTTTCTTCTACAGAATTGCAGACTGCACAGATGGTACCTTCCCAAAGGAAAAAGTACTATAGCTTACTAGGGTATATTAGACATTTAACAGTTACTATATACAGTAATGGACTTCTATACATTTTACATCAGATTAAAACTTTGGGTGTAAGATTCAGATAATTATTTATTAAAAGCTAGACATTTTAAATGAGAATAAGAAAGAAAAGTATGTCTTTGTGCCCCCTTTTCCCTGTTAATGCCCTATCGGCCCCCCTGGCTACACTTTGCTAGATCCGCCCCTGCACAGTTACCAGCCATCAGCTACGTAGAAAAGGATCCTGGTCTAGAAAGTAATATTAAATAAATTCTAACAACAGCTTATCAAGCTTAAACGCGCTGCTGTTGTTCAGCTGCTGTTTTCCTCCTTGTGGTGCAAAGTGGGCCAAAAACAAACAAGAGAGACGGACTCGCGACAGAAAAGCCGATCAGCTGATCATTAAGGAGTTTCATGAAGTAGCGGCAGGAGAGGGAGGGAAAGAGAGAGAGGCAGACGCTCCATATATCGGTGGTTAAGCTTAACGCAGGTACGCTTTACAAACATTCAGAGATGAACTTACACACTTGCTTTACTTCTCTCTGGGATAACTTCCTCGGAGATGAAATGCTGGTTTGCTAGCGAGGCTACAAATACACACAGTCGCTCAATCACGTGAGGCACACTGCTCCGAGGTGCTACGGTTATGAGCCGAGTTACGCCATGTCGCAAGTTTTGTGAGGTGTTTTTTTGATATTTAATGGATCGGATTACATTTTTTATTTCTCGCCGATATCCGATCCAGTAATTTACGTCAGTATCGGACCGATACCGATACCTAATATCGGATCGGTCCATCTCTAGTTGAAAGCACTGGAAAAGTAAAAAAACATGACCCTCACAGTGCTCGCCGGCTGGTCCAGATGGGTGTAGACATGATTGAGCAGGTAGATGATGGCGTCCTCAGTTCCGAGACGAGGCTGATAAGCAAATTGAAGGGGATCCAGATGTGGTCTGACGATGGGTCGCAGCTGGTCCAGGATGAGCCTTTCCAGGGTCTTCATGATGTGGGAGGTCAGTGCCACGGGCCTGTAATCCTGGGGGCCACTGGGACGTGGCGTCTTTGGAATAGGGACGAGGCATGATGTCTTCCAGATGGCTCATTATAACCCAATGATTGGGCACATGGGATGATAAAACTCTTTATCGAATTATGACCAAGAGGTTACAACCAGGTTTGTGTGACCGAGGCTGTTTTTCAAGTTGCACCTCTGAACTGTACAGACACAGGTACATATTCAGGGTGAAGTAAGAGACTAATACTATGGTAGAATTTCACATGACCAAACTGGAGAGCAAACTTATTGAATGGAGTGCTAGTGCAATTAACCAAAGTACAAGATATATTATTTATTAGATGAGTGCATTAAAATGCTCCAAAATGTCTGCCTATGTCTGACTCAGTTTTTGAAGCCTTCCACAAGTGACCATTAGAGGAGCTGCGTTTCTGGCACTTCTGTGTTGGGTTCACTTTTTAATGTTTGGACCCATATTTCTAGCCTTCATGCTAAGCTAATCTAACTTCAACCTAACTACCGTTTAATACACAGAAATTAAATGTATATCAATTTTTATGTCAAAAAAAATAATTAAATGGTGCCTTCATGTTTTAAAGTCAAAGTTAAACATGTAACCTTGTTAGGACTTTGTCCCCTCAAGGCAGCATTTAATGAGAGTCTACACATAAAGCGCTGGCTTGTAAAATTCTTTGGCATTTGAAATTTTATTAGGCTTGGCATATTTAGTAAAAAGTGCCAAATCACTTTGGGAAATGCTGATTGACAAAGCTGCTAGGAAGGCAACTCTGTTTGCAGTGACTGTCATCAGGACAATGATTTACTGTCACTACACATGCCACGCAGTGTGAAACGCACTACAAAGAGCTTTGTCATGGGAGAAGGCTTCACCAGCATCAAGCTAATCTTTGGCGTTTGGTGTCATCAGATGAGGGGCTCCATTTTAGCTACAATGGAAACACTTCACTGTGAATTTAGCTTGCAGATATCAGCTTCAGAGCATTATGATTGTAGATGGGTAGGTTCGATTGATGCACAGCTATGTGCACCTACACAATGGAAAGCAATATGAACAAAATCCTTATTTTAATGTAATAGAAGAGGAATGGATTTGAAGACATGTTTGCCTGTGGGAAAATAAGATGTAAGTCTTTTATCAGATATGATTGAACATCATTTCAAGACAGGCGGCTCTTCTGCTTGCATTGATTTCAAAAGGAAAGATTCTCCTCAAAGGCTCAGGGCTAGAGCTTTGAAGGTAAATGATAGCAGGGGGGCGTTTGTCAGTTTACAATGACCACCACACAGTTATAATATTATTGAAAGTCCTACTTTGAAAGTTTTCTGATGACTTTTTGACAGCACTGCTTTATTACAGAAGTTCTTCAAATGAAAAAAAAAAATAAGCTGACGTCCTTTAAAATAGCTCACACATTAGATGCTTGACACATTTATTACATCACTTATGTTTCTTGAGTCAAATCACAAATCGAGTCACATTTATTTCTCATTAAATACTTTTCATTAAAAAATGTTTTGGTAATCCTGTCAAAGTCCTCTGAAATCTACGAAACCCGCTGATTCTCAGTTAAACCAAAAAAGGGGGGGGGGGGGAACTGCACATGCTCATTCATTGGCTGGATGAATGAAACTCAGACTGCATTGGGCAGGTTGCATTTGGGAAATAACATCCATCTTATCTCTCTGAAAAAGCAAGTAGGTGCTAAAATTGAACTGACTGAAACATATTATTTTCTGTATAAAAAAAATACAACTTCTGATGAGACAGCTCACGGGGAAATATCTTCACAACAATGAACACCATGTGAACAGTGTTATATGACAAAAGCTCTCAGCACATGAAGCCTAGAATCTCTTATAAATAAACAGTGAAAGCAAGCCTGCACCACAGAAAGTAATGGGAATACCTGTGTGCATGTTTTTTAGCACATTCCTCAGAGTTCCCCAGTAAATTGCTGGTTGGTTCAGAGTGCTGCCATCCACACTCTGAATTGGTTTAAATTGGTGGCTTTTACGCTGTCCATAATTTTGGACATAATAATTCTCCATAATTTCCCGGTGTACCTGCATTCATATCTGTACCTCTATGTACTCAAACATCATTGGTTCAGGGCATTTACAGCATTCATTTTGAAAAAAAATGTCACTACTCCAGAAGCACATAACCCGTCTTCTTTTTGAGATAATTTATCTGAATTTTGGGAGCGGGACCACACCTCCGTACACGCCCCTTCCAGTTCTTTGTCTGTATATGACCAAGCTGTTTGCTCTTGTTTTCATGTTCCACCCTCCCTCCTTTTTTCAATTCATTCACTTCTCACATTTCTCACAATTCATTCACACTGGGATCTGCCCGGCCTGGAAGCCACCAGTCCTATCTGACACCTTTCCCAAACCACACCGTCAATTTATGCTCGATGTATTTGCCATTATCTGCTTGTGAATTACCCATTATTTTTATTTTGCTCTTGTTCTTCTAATGTGTGTATGAAAGTTTGCATCCAATAGCGAATGGACAATTGTACTATGTTCGGACATTTAAACATATCTTCAACAAGTACAAAGATACGTTAGATAGTGTTCTGCAAATAAAAACATTAGTATATTTGTATTTTTTTTATGAGGCACGGACATGCCAACACTCTTGCTACATTTGGTTTAAGTCTAGTGCTTTTTAAATTTAGGGCAAGTGTCTCTCTGAAGCAGTTTGTGATGGCAGCTCCCAACTTCCTAGCTGGATGTGGAATATAAACACTGGGGCCATGCTTATATCTGCATGCATGAATAAATGACAGGAATGAAAATGGGATCAGCTATGAGGAACTCCTGGATGCGTCTGTTTACCAATATTATGCATAAAACTGGCTTACAGAGTAACTTTGCCATAATGCCAAATCAGCTCTGGCTTAATTCATTTTGTTTTACTTCTCTGCTCCGCTGATTCTATCTTGGTATTGATCTGCATGAGTATTTTTCATCACTTCCTCGTTTATACTGAGGTCAGCTTAGTTTCCTCAAGTGTCCTATATTTTTCCTTCCTGCCTTTACCTCCCGTCATGCAGACCTAGAAAGCAGTCAGAGACCCTGGAGACCTCCAGTCGCGAGGGAAAAACAGATATTGCATAACTGCAAAGTGAATGGTTCCTGTAAGTTGCTGAGAGTTGCAAGAATTGCTCACAAGTCATATACAGTGTTGCGGCAAAAACCTCTGTGTGATTGCTTTGGTTGCTAGCAAATTGCTGAAGGTGATCGTAGCTTGAATGGAAGAAACTAATGTGTGTTCAAATAGCTGCTAATGCTCACCGAATGACACCAAAATGGAGGTGAGACAAAATTAAAGTTGTGTCTTTTGAAATGTGTTGATTTCTGCAGGAAGGCATAAATTTGAAGGTAATAGGTCTCCGTTCATGGTCACACCTTGTCACACTTTTCATAGCGCACTTTTACAGCCATTCAGTGTGCTCCTTCCAAACTATGGTCAATTGTGGCAAAGTACAAGCAATCCAAATGCTCACAAGGAGATTTTTCTTTAACCCTCCAGTTTTCTCATGTATACTCCAAGCTGGTACATTTTTTATAACAGTTTCTCAGTTTAGGTTCAGTTTATTTTGTGCTTCTAGGTTTTGGGTTTTATCTACTGCTGACCTGCATGTGACCTACAGTACATTTTGTTCATTTTTGTTGTTAGAGTTCGTTACTTCCCCCTAAAAACTAGATTACAGCTTTAGACTGCAGAGGAAACTTTTAATAGGAACTGGAATATGTGTACATTTTGTAAGACTTGGTTCTTTTGTCAGTTTTTCCATTTCAAGGTTTGTGATGACAAACATTTCATGACAGCTCTGATTTTGCTTTCTTTTTGCTTTCATCTTTAACAGTGGGTTGTCACCGAAGGCTTTTTTTGATCATGGTTCTTGTTAAAGAAACAAACACTAGTTCTACTTAACGTGCAGCTATGTGATTTGATTAAAGCACGACGAAGTACAGCTGAGCCCAGAAAGCTGAATCTCAGAAGAAAATGAAAATATTCAAGTATATTGGAAAAACAGTAGAAAGAGATATTTTATTTTGGATCTCTGGATTGTGTCTGACTAAATGCTTCCAGTCTATACAGCAGAGCAGGGGGAAGGACTCTGCTTACAAAACACCTCCTTTCCTGCAGGCGAAAAGGTGCATAATTGTGGCACTTGAAAAGAAAGTGTCTCCTTTTCTCTCTTGGTCTCTCGCTCTTCCCTTTTCACTTTCTCCAGCTGTCATCACTGTCATCTGTGGAGCTTTTTTTCTGTGTTTTAATCCCAGACACTGTGACTGGCACGCTCATTACAGCAAGGCTTCAAACGCTGACTAGGAAAAGAATCGACTGCGCTGGAGTGGTGACAAATATAGGCCTCCACAGCCAGACACATTACAAAGTTTTCAACAGAGGTACTAGGAAAGGTTTTCTATGTGTTCCTATTAAAAATGTGTGACAGAGTTATACTCAGCATTTGTGACAACCGTGGGAAATGACATTCCCTTGGACTGAGTGGTGAATATTAGAGTGTACAAAAAACTCTCAGTCTGATGGAAAGTAAGACTCTGTGCGACCTGCGTTATATAACTGTGTATGAATGAGTGTGCAGGCTCGATGAAGCCTTAAGTCTGATATTCACACTCGGCTGGTGGTCCTGACAAGAGCAATCTGTCTTTTGATGGGACATGAAGCACCACAACGTATTCAGGCCACTGGAAAGTCCTGCAAATTTCTGAGAAAAACAAGGAACAGTAGGCCAAACATTAAAGTTCACTTCAGTGCAATTTCATATTGTTGCAATTTCATTCAACTTGAGAATGATCTTGTAATGAAACTTTGCAGTATTTTAAATTTGTGCCATCTAGGACTTGCATGCAAAATATCTGAAGTGCTTGTCAGTGTTTAAAAAAAACTAATTTTGCTTACTGTGTAAATCAATGTTTCCCAACCACTGTGCCGCAGCACATAGGTGTGCGGTGAGAAATGATCAGGTTCCACCTGATTAGTACTCTAAGTGACAGGTGTGAGTAATGGGTAGAACTATTACATTCTCTTCCACTAGAGGGCAGTACAACTACCTGCTCTAATTAAAAAGAATGCCAACTGCCACTGAAGCACAAGAAGACGACGAAGAAATTACATAATAGCCATGCTGTGAGTGAGAAAACACAGCGCATAATAGCAATAGATAAATGTTTAAAAAGAAAAAGTAGTCAATCTGATCTGGGTCCTGGAGAAAATTCTGACAAAGATGAAGGCCCTAGCATGAGTAGTGATCAGAAGAAAGCAAAAAAGGTATACTGGGAACAAACCAGGCCAATTCCGCTCTGCCTGGTGCGCTGGGAAAAATTATTAATATGCTTTTTGTGAAATTTTTATTTGGCGAATTTTTCTAAGATGAAATATGTGCCGTGGCTCCCAAAAGTTGAGAAAAACTGGTGTGAATCACCCTTTATCTTAAGATACTTCACAATTGTTGGTTCATGTTCTAGTGATGATGCTCATGATGATAACCATTACTGTATAGTTGCAAAATAACCAAACCAGTCTTTTCTGCAACTTTATTGAATAATGTAAATACAATGTATTTGGTACATTGTACATTTTATCTCCTCCGCGAATCGCTACCTTATCGTGGTGGAGCGGTTTGTGTGTCCCAGGGATCCCAGAGGCTATGTTGTCTGGGGGCTGTTGCCCCCTGGTAGGGTCTCTCTTGGCAAATTGGTCCTGGGTGAGGGACCAGACAAAGAGCGATTCTGAAGGCCCCAGTTCAGAGTACCTAGCCTTCTTGGAGTCCCTGGGTGGGGTACTGGAGGGTGCTCCATCTGGAGACTCTGTTGTCCTACTGGGAGACTTCAATACTCACGTGAGCAACGTCAGCGAGACCTGGCAGGGCGTGACTGGGAGGAACGACCTCCCGGATCTAAACCCGAGCGGTGTTTTGTTATTGGACTTCTGTGCAAACCACAGTTTGGCCATAACAAACACCATGTTTGAACATAAGAGTGTCCATAAGTGCAGGAGGCACCAGGACACTCTAGGCCACAGGTCGATGATCGATTTTGTAATCGTATCACCAGACCTGAGGCCATATGTTTTTGACACTTGGGTAAAGAGAGGGGCTGAGCTGTCAACTGATCACCACCTGGTGGTGAGTTGGATCAGGTGGCGAGGGATGACGCTGTACAGACCTGGGGCACCTAAACATACAGTGAGGGTGTGCTGGAAATGGCTAGCAGAGGCCCCAGTCCGCAAGATCTTCAACTCACACCTCTGGCAGAGCTTCAAAAGCATTCTGAGGGAGAATGGAGACATTGAGTCCGAATGGACCATGTTCAGCACCTCCATTGCCGAAGCTGCTGCACTGAGCTGCGGCCACAAGGTACCTGGTGCCTGTCATGGTGGTAATCCCCGAACCAAATGGTGGACACCAGAGGTGAGGTGAGCCACCAAGCTTAAGAAGAAGTCCTACCGGGCTTGGTTAGTCTGTGGGACTCTGGAGGCAGCTGATAGATACCGACAGGCCAAGCGGAATGCGGCTCGGGCAGTGGCTGAAGCAAAAACTCGGGTGTGGGAGGAGTTCAGAGAGGCCATGGAAAAAGACTTTCGGACTGCCCCGAAGAGATTCTGGCAAACCGTCAGGCATCTCAGGAAGGGAAAGCGATGCTCTACCTGCACTGTGTATAGTGCGGGTGGAGTGCTGCTGACTTCAACTGAGAAAATCGTCGGGCGGTGGAAGGAATACTTCAAGGACCTCCTCAATCCCACTGGCACATCTTCCTTGGTGGAAGCAGAATCTGGGGATGAAGGGGATGACCCACCAATCTCTGGGGGTGAGGTCACTGAGACAGTTAAACAACTACTTGGTGGCAGAGCTCCTGGTGTTGATGAGGTCCGCCCCGAGTTCCTGAAGGCTCTGGACGTTATAGGGCTGTCTTGGTTGACACGTCTCAACAATGTTGTGTGGCGATCAGGGGCAGTACCCCTGGACTGGCAGACCGGGGTAGTGGTCCCCATCTTTAAGAAAGGGGACCGGAGGGTGAGTTCCAACTACCGGGGGATCACACTCCTCAGCCTCCTTGGGAAAGTCTATGCCAGGGTGCTGGAGAGGAGAGTCCGTCTGTTAGTCGAACCTCGGATACAGGAGGAACAATGCGGATTTCGTCCTGGTCGTGGAACACTGGATCAGCTCTTTATCCTCTCAAGGATACTTGACGTTGCATGGGAGTTTACCCAACCAGTCTACATGTGTTTTGTGGACTTGGAGAAGGCATTCGACCGTGTCCCTCAGGGGGTCCTGTGGGACGTGCTCTTGGAGTATGGGGTATCTGGCGCATTGCTACGGCCATTCAGTCCTTATACAACCATTGCAAGAGCTTGGTCCGCATAGCCAGCAATAAGTCGGAGTCATTCCTGGTGGGTGATGGGCTCCGCTAGGGCTGCCCTTTGTTCTGTTGGCTTCATCAGATGATGGCCTCCAGCTCACCTTGGAACGGTTTGCAGCTGAGTGTAAAGCAGTGGGAATGAGAATCAGCACCTATAAATCTGAGGCCATGGTCCTCAGCCGGAAAAGGGTGGAGTGCCCACTCCAGGTCAGGGACAAGTTCCTGCCCCAAGTGGAGGCGTTTAAGTATCTCAGGGTCTTGTTCACAAGTGATGGGAGAAGGGAGCAGGAGATCGACAGACGGATTGGTGCAGCGGCCACAGTGATGCGGACACTGTACCAGTCTGTTGTGTTGAAGAGAGAGCTGAGTGTAAAAGCGAAGCTCTCAATTTACCGGTTGATCTACAGCCCTACCCTCAGCTATGGCCATGAACTGTGGGTAGTGACCGAAAGAACGAGAACGTGAATACAATCGGCGGAAATGGGCTTCCTCCGAAGGGTAGCTGGCCTCTCCCTTAGAGATAGGGTGAGAAGTTCTGCCATTCGGGAGGGGCTCAGAGTAGAGCTGCTGCTCCTCCACATCGAAAGGAGCCAGTTGAGGTGGTTCGGGCATCTGACAAGGATGCCTCCTGGGTGAGGTTTTCAGGGCATGTCCCACCGGGAGGAGGCCCCGGGGCAGACCCAGGACATGCTGGAGAGATTATATCTCTTGGCTGGCCTGGGAACGCCTTGGTGTTCCCCTGGACAAGCTGGGGGAGGTGGCTGGGGAGAAGAAGGTCTGGGCTTCTCTGCTTGGGCTGCTGCCCCCACGACCCCGTCCCGGATAAGCGGAACAAAATGGATGGATGGATGGACATCCATTTATTTTAGTAAAGCAGATATTACATTACAAAAGCTAACATTTTAGAATGTAAGTTTGAAGTATCCACAAAGTGTTTTTGTAACTTTGTTTTAATGGGGCCTTGGCCTAATGGTTTTTCCTTGATATTTGTCATGTTTTGCTGTGTGGCTGGCAGGAGGAAGGACCCAAATGCAGGACTCTTAGACGGAAGATTAAACTCAGCAAAAAATCTAAAAACAATAGAGGATGTCACAAAGATTGTGTCCGACTTAGAAACAATGTATTCATTGCAATAGTCATTGTGTGTAGAATCAACATTTAGTAAAAGGTTCGTCAAAACTTTGGCAACTCTCCCAAAAAAATAACTTAATCTTCGATCGCTTAAATAACTTTAAAAAAAACAGATTTATGACATGGCTTCATTAATGGTTCAGTCTATGATCTCTGCACATCCTAGGAGATCTGTGAATAACCACTAAAACAATAAAAAGTACAATTTTCTTTACTATGTTCATTTGTAGAGAGCTATGCCTTTTTCCTTTCCATTTCAACTTTTTAACCACTATATCCAACTACTAAAATTCACATATGTCCTTTATTTTTCAGTAAAATTTTCTGTTAGCCAAATATCTTTTAACAATTTATTGAGTACATTTAGGTAGGTATAGTTCTGCAGATTAAGACATTAATTCACTACTTTGATGTCTTGAAAAATAATTTAGACCTTATTCCTAGCTAATGTTCTACACTTTTATCCGCTACTTTTACTTTATTCATCATATTCTTTAGCTACTTAAACATTATAAGATTAACTTAGGAGCCAAACATTATTCTTATATCCATTAAGTTAATCTGATTAATTCAAAGTTTTAATTATGACAACCTAGTTAAACTATCCTATTTCATGAATAATTCATCACTTTTAGATGATCATTTCTAGAATTATCCCATACTTGAAGCTTCATTTTAACTATTTAATTATAACTTTACATTTAACTACTGATGCACTACTTTAATGTAGTTCTACTGTTTCCCCACCATCTGACATCTGATTTTGCTATAAATTTGCAATAGTTGCAACAAATATTTTCACAGCTTCTTAAACAATTCAGAGTCACGTGGGTGAGTTTAAGGACACCCAGGGAAAATCTATGCAGTCACTGGGAGAGCAAACTCTGTAGAGTAAGCTCCCAGACAGATACTTTTTCTTTTTTATTCACAACCTTTAGCCATTTCATTCGTTTACTATCATTTAATTTAACATCTGGTCAATTTATTCCTCATCTTAATAAAATCTACACTCTAAACTTTAACTGAACATAGTCAGTGACATTTAATTGCCATTTGCAGTTGCAAATCACCAAATTAGTGCTTCAGCAAAGCAAATAATAAAAATAAATATGACCTAGAGAAAATTTGAGAAAGAGTTTATGATAAAATATTATGATACTTATTCTCTTGATGGGAAGAAGAAAATACAGAGTGAAAATATTTCAAATAAGATTATAAAAAAAAAATGCTGGGCATCATGCTGCTAATACGGAGCACTAATAGCTATTAAGCAAGCTGAAAATATTATGAGTGATATTATGAGCTTTTTTTGAGTGTTTTATCTGTTTATCTGATTCACTGGTCACAAGCCAATAAATATATCCATGGTAATCCTCTTTTGTGACTCTCAAAATGACTATTTACAGAGTGGACTTCATGGTTTTTTAAATATGATCCGAAATGAGTAACTGAGAATGTGCAATCATCTGAAAAATTTTTTAGACAGGGTTGAGGGCCATTTCTCATAGACTTCTAAAGCTCTCAACAGTTTGCAAATAGGCTTGTATTGAGCTTCTAGCACAATAACTGTTTTGTCTAGACTTTATATTGCACAGATGTGTGGCTTTTGTGAACTCGATAATAAATATATAATAAGTTGACTTCATTTTAAAAGAAAGTCCAGGCTTTGTGTGCCCACATAGAAAATGAAATAGAAATTTCAAATAAAAGAGAACTGTACTCATGTGTGCGTGTATGCACACATGCAAGACTCTTGTAATTAATTAAATACAGCTCGTCTCACTAAAAGCAGAGGGGCAAATGTACCTAATAAGCCTTTTAATGAGGTTAACCCACAAGCTCTTAAATAATCAATTACAGAACAATGAATACGACAAAAGGCCTGTACCACCATGTTGGATGGAGACAGAGCGAGTACAGTTATAAACCCAGTGGAGATACGCTGATGAGTTGGCTGTTCACTGTATGCTGTGGTAAGAGAGACTTTTAAGTAGCGGTCTTGACTTCAAATACCTTAAAACTGGTGAGAATCAAATGATTTCACTTTCCATTTCCCATTGGTCTCAAACGATTTAACCTTGATCAGCACTGGGGCAGCAACTCAGAACAACTGCAGGAAATAGAATTTTCTTGAAATAAAGTCCTAGAAAACCAGTCAGGAAATGGTTCACAATGTCAGAAAGTTTTGAATTTTGAACCCACTTTTGGTTTTTGATTTTGATGTGTTGACTTTATGAACAAAACACCTAACCTTAAAAAAAAAAAGCTCAAAAGAAATCTTTCATAGTTGGATTAAAGTCTGTATTCTAATCTTGATCTAAAAATACATATAGCCACTGGTTTTTAAAAGAGCAACCAATGCTTAGAAGCCTTAGACCTTTATTCTTTGTACTGGCCAACAAGGGGTGACTTGCCTGGTTGCAAATGGCAATACAACAATCTGACTTAATTATCCTTCTGCTCTCTTTATTTATAGACTCAGTGAACACTTTAATGCTGAATTTACTGTCTCAGTCACTAGTTTAACATCGTATTAACTGTAAAATCATATTTGTATATTTGCAATGTAAAATATGGTCTTCATTAAAGCGAAAAAGGTGAAAAACATCATATGAGCATGAACTAGACCTTGGTTTCTCAGTAGGATTAAATTTTTGCCTCTCATGTAGGATTTTAAGTTGACAACAGAAAAAGTTATCAGCTTGAGGCTCCAGAACCTGACCACACTAACCAGTGGAAACATCACAGTAGCTATGTGCTTACAGTCTACAGTGTTTCTCACAGTACAGTAGTCCCTCGTATATCACGGTAGTTACGTTCTAAAAATAACCCGCGATAGGTAAAATCCGTGAAGTAGCTAACTTAATTTTTTTTTACAATTATTATAGATGTTTAAAACCCCTCACTACACACTTCATACACTTTTCTCCGACAGGCTCGAACATTTCCACACTTTTCTCTATTATAGAATAAAACCAAAAGCACCCGCAGTTGCCTTTGATGGATCAAAACGTTTCATCGACATTTTTGTGTTTGTTGGAGAAAACTTACAAACATACAGTACAGCACGTTAGAGTCGCACTGCTAGCGATCAAAGATTTAGGTAAATTTGACAAGCTGAACGCATTCTGTACTGTACAGGAGAACACAGAACACAATGCGCAGTTAAAAAAAAAAAAGAAGCATACAAAATTGCACAAGAAAATCTGCGAAACAGTGAGACCGCGAAAGGTGGACCGCGTTATGGCGAGGGACCACTGTAAAGATTTAATTTGTATTAGTCACAGTGGCATGCACCTAGACTTTCTTAAATACATAAATTAAAGATACATACTGTTTTACATTTTGTTGACAATAAAAAATGGATGCCATTCAATTGGCCATTCACTAACTTATTCATCATGTAGATTAACCTTTCTTGAACTACACGTAGCAGTACATGAACCAGGCCAGGCACTCCACACTCTGTTTTGAGTGACCCTCCAGCGCACAGAGGATATGACTGGATAAACAAAACAGTGTGCTACAAAAAGTCCACAATAAGTAGTTCATAAAAAATTAACATTGGAGTACATGAAAGTTAATCACACTAAAAGAAAGATTGGGGTGAAGGACAGGACTAGTTATACACAAGGTAATCAGGGAACTCAAAAGAGGAGGTTAACGGGACAAAGCTGAGCCAAATCTAGACAATGACACAGAAGGAGAAGACACAAAAGACAATAATTATCAAAATAAAACAGGAAATTAATAAGAGCCATAATTGAAATTAATTAATTTGTTAGGAAACCCAGAAACACAAAGGAATTTATTGGTGGGAAAACACAATAGGATAAGAGAAAAAAAAACACTCAGCAGACCAACTAAACTCCCCGCAAAAAAACGTAATAACTGACTATCAAAGGGCTTTCTAACCTCCCAGCATATATTTTGCCTTCGAAAAACAGTTGACTGATCATATTTTCTCAGAACAAAGATTTCTATCACAGATTCAACCACTTCCAAGGTGCATGCAGCTTTCATCAAACCCTGATGAAGGCCAATGAAATGTATTGGTCAAGTAATAAAACTCCATCCATCCATCCATCTTCTTCCGCTTTTTCCCGGGCTGGGTCGTGGGGGCAGCAGACTAAACAGAGAAGCCCAGACCTCCCTTCTCCCCAGCCACCTCCTCTAGCTTATCCGGGGGAACACCAAGGCATTCCCAGGCCAGCCGAGAGATATAATCTCTCCAGCGTGTCCTGGGTCTGCCCCGGGGCCTCCTATCTGTGGGACATGCCCTGAAAACCTCACCCAGGAGGCATCCTTATCAGATGCCCGAACCACCTCAGCTGGCTCCTTTCGATGTGGAGGAGCAGCGGCTCTACTCTGAGCCCCTCCTGGATGGCAGAATTTCTCACCCTATCTCTAAGGGAGAGGCCAGCCACCCTTCGGAGGAAACTTATTTCCGCCGCTTGTATCCGAGACCTCGTTTTTTTGGTCACTACCCACAGCTCGTGGCCATAGCTGAGGGTAGGGCTGTAGATCAACCGGTAAATTGAGAGCTTCGCTTTTATGCTCAGCTCTCTCTTCACCACGACGGACAGGTGCAGCGTCCGCATCACTGCGCATCAATCTGTCTGTCGATCTCCGGCTCCCTTCTCCCATCACTCGCGAACAAGACCCTGAGCTACTTGAACTCCTCCACTTGGGGCAGGAATTCATCCCTGACCCGGAGTGGGCACTCCACCCTTTTGAGAACCATGGCCTCAGATTTGTAGGTGCTGATCCTCAATCCCGCTGCTTCACACTCAGCTGCGAACCGCTCCAGTGCGAGCTGGAGGCCATCACCTGATGAAGCCAACAGAACCACATCATCTGCGAAAAGCAGAGATGAGATTCTGAGGGCACCTAAGCGAAAGCCCTCCACCACTTGGCTGCGCCTAGAAATCCTGTCCATAAAAATTATGAACAGAATCGGTGACAAAGGGCAGCCCTGGCAGAGCCCATCACCCACCGGGAATGAGTCCAACTTATTGCCGGCAATGCGAACCACCTCTTGCCAAGGTTGTATAGGGATCGTATGACCCGTAGCAATGCGCCAGACACCCCATACTCCCGCAGCACCTCCCACAGGACACCCTGAGGGACACAGTCGAATGCCTTCTCCAAGTCCACAAAACACATGTAGACTGGTTGGGCAAACTCCCATGCACCCTCAAGTATCCTTGAGAGGATAAAGAGCTGGTCCAGTGTTCCGCGACCAGGACGAAAACCGCATTGTTCCTCCTGTATCTAAATTTCAACTATCAGACAAAGTCTCCTTTCCAGCACCCTGGCATAGACTTTCCCAAGGAGGCTGAGGAGTGTGATCCCGCTGTAGTTGGAACACACCCTCTGGTCCCCCTTCTTTAAAATGGGGAACACCACCCCAGTTTGCCAGTCCAGGGGTACTGCCCCTGATCTCCACACAACATTGTAGAGGCGTGTCAACCAAGACAGCCCTACAACGTCCAGAGCCTTGAGGAACTGAGGGCGGACCTCATCAACACCAGGGGCTCTGCCACCAAGTAGTTGTTTAACTGTCTCAGTGACCTCGCCCCCAGAGATTGGCGGGTCATCCCCTTCATCCCCAGACGCTGCTTCCGCCAAGGAAGATGTGCCAGTGGGATTGAGGAGGTCCTTGAAGTATTCCTTTCACCGCCCAACAATTTTCTCAGTTGAAGTCAGCAGCACTCCACCCGCACTATACCCAGTGCAGGTAGAGCACCGCTTTCCCCTCCTGAGATGCCTGACGGTTTGCCAGAATCTCTTCGAGGCAGTCCGAACGTCTTTTTCCATGGCCTCTCTGAACTCCTCCCACACCCGAGTTTTTGCTTCAGCCACCGCCCGAGCCGCATTCCGCTTGGCCTGTCGGTACCTGTCAGCTGCCTCCGAAGTCCCACAGGCTAACCAAGCCCAATAGGACTCCTTCTTCAGCTTGGTGGTTCCTTTAACCTCTGGTGTCCACCATTTGGTTTGGGGGTTACCACCATGACAGGCACCAGGTACCTTGCGGCCGCAGCTCAGTGCAGCAGCTTCAGCAATGGAGATGCTGAACATGGTCCATTTGGACTCAATGTCCCCACTCGCCCTCGGAATGCTGTTGAAGCTCTGCCAGAGGTGTGAGGACACAATGCTACTGATCGTCTCTCTTTTTTTTATTTTGTGGGAATACTAATGAGGAAAAAGGAGATGAGAGTGTCCTTGTCTAGTTGGTAGTGGTGTGCGATACTGCATATTTTGGTATCGATCCAATACCAATTAAATACGGGCCAGTATCGCCGATACCAATACAGATACCGATACTTTTCAATAAATAAGGTGGATGCGTCATTGAATTGCTAAATCCGAATAAATTTTCAAGTGTTTTTTGTGATGTTTCCTTTTTTATTATTAATTTGTTAAAACCCAGGACATAATTAGGAGAAATAATTTATTTATAATTAAATTAAAAATGCTTTATTATTGTGGCGGGTCGTGGTCTGCAATGCCGCTGCAGGTGAGATGGACTCACCTTCACAGCATCTACAATCATGCCTCGCCGGCTTAAAACCTGTGCGCTGCTTGTGCTTTTGTTGTTTTTGGTGGTGATGTGTATGGCTGGCAGCGGGAGAGCTGCAGCCATTGAATGTACTGTCACAGCACCCGTATGATTACTGTAAGGGTGGACAGCGCGCGGCTCAGGGTGAGCGGGAGGCTGGCGCGCCAGCAGGACCTGCCAAGCTGGAGATGGAGGTCGAGGTGCGCGGGGGTTGTGCCACCCCCGAGGGCGCCGTGCTGTCCGCTTCGGCCTACTCCAACAGAGGCCGGCATGCTGCATGGGCCTGTGTGCCGGCCGTCTGCCCAGCTGCCTGTGAGCCCCGGCTCACTTCCACGCCACTGCTGGGGCTTCCGGGCTTCCGCTGGAGGCGCGGGCAACCGCCAGAGTGGACTCTTCCCTGTCGCTGGGCCGGGGCATGGGTCTGGAGAGACCGATTCCCTCGCCTGCTCGCGGAGTGGGGAGTAGGTTCGGCCCGATGGCTCCCCGGCCTGAAGCGGGCGATGGGGGGATGTGGCGGGGCGTGTTTTGCGATGCCGCTGCAGTTTTGGTGGTGGTGATGTGTACGGCTGGCAGCGGGAGAGCTGAAGCGGTTGAATGTACTGTTACGGCAACCGTGTGATTATTGTAAGACTAAATGATGCTGTGAAGTATGAAAATGCCATCGGGTCTGGCGTGGTGGCTTTCTTTTTTCTTTGTTTTTTTCTAAATCTTAAGTGCACACAAACCAGTAAACAAATTAAAACAAATACTGTTGATAAACTATAATACAAAAATTACAATTAAAATTCTCAACAACAAAAACAACTGGTAAAAATATAATTAATATGTAAACAACTTAAAAAACCCCAAAGTGTCTAAGTCATGTGATGTGACAGCGCAACACCGAAACATAAGAGTGGGGGAGAGGGAGCAAAGTGTGCCTGCTCTTCGCTGACACAGGAGTGGCGAGTCCAGCGACCTGGCTATTTCGTCTTTGCCGAAAGCACAGCGTTGCAAACGAGCAGAACTCAAAGTAAAGAATCGATCTCACCAGGCTAGTATCAATTCGATACTGATGCCGAATTGGTATCGATACTATCGATATTTGGATCGATCCGCCCACCACTACTAGTTGGCTAGCTAAGCGTGAATTTTTGAAATCATAGTGTGGGGCTTGTGCACCAACCCACTGATAAAATTGTTTTTGAGGGGGAATAAAAAATATAAATCACAAAATGAAGGCCAAGTGAGGTCTGTGTGCAGTCTGTCATCTCCTCCTGTGGCATGATGGGAATCTGAAGTCCATAAATGCTGGTCTGTGATAATTTTGCACGCTCAGCTGACTCCATTTTCAAATGTGCTTTTTCAAACTGATAGTGTCACACACATGCTGACGTGCTGACACCAAACTTCACACTTCATTTTGCTTTAGATTTGCACTCTGCCAACACACATATTCACACATCACAGCCTTACAACACACACACACACACACGCTTCTTCAGCATCAATGAACAGCACTCTGAAAGCCAACATGTGATATCCTCCACACCACACTTTCGCAGCACAAGCTCTGGATCACACACACACTGTGTTACACACACACACACACATGTCAGCAGCGGATATGAAGCGGGCTTCGTCGCAACACTCACACATGACTGGTTGATGTAAACTGTCGCCCTCAGCAGCTGGTGGACACCAGATTTCCCAAATTTGTGTCGCTTTGACTTTAATCACTAGGATGTTGTGACAGTGAGCTGCACAGAGAACCTCAATCTTACTCATTAATTTACATGAGTGTTCCTTTACAGAGGCTGTTCTCCCTTTTATGGATTATGTATTTAAGCGTGTATTATGCATTTGAAGAGTGTTGCTGCCTGTTACATTCCCCAGGAAGTCCAGGGGATCTGAGGAAGTAACATTAAATATTTCGGTGAACTAAAAAGGAGACAAGGAGCCGGAATGAGGTAGAAAAAAGGACAGTGAAGAAATACATTTCACCCACTTTCCTGTAAGTACAACATAAACACTAAATGTTGAATTCTCCAAATTTAATCCAAAAACACATAAATAGAATATAACGTAAATAAAGACTGTCAGTCTCTAATATCAGATCAAAAACAGCCAGATTCAAAAATCTTTCTCTCCCAGTCCCAAACTCAAGTTCTCAGTGAAAAGTCCATAAATGGTTCCACCACCAAATGTGAAGGTTTCTTACTTTTACCATAGAAAATAAGTAATTTTCATAGCATTTGTTTTGCCCATTGACTAATGTTTTGTGCATTTCTTTTCTTCCATAGCAGTTCTATAGTTCTAGTTTAATTTAGTAGCCTGTTTTCCATGGAAGAGTTTCCTCAGAACAGTCCTCCCAAAGCTGATTAACTTTTCTGTACTCCCACCTAATATAGAACAGCATTTCCTTCACTTCATTACAATTCATGCAAACATTTGGAAGATTTTGGGGTTGTTGTTTTTTCCCAGTGTTGCATACTGTCGGTGGCCACTATATTAGGTACACCCATCCAACTGCTTTTGAATGCAATGATCTAAACAGCCAATCTCATGGCACCAACAGAGTGCATTTAGTCAATTTTAAACTGAGTATCAGAACTGAGAAGAAATCTGATTAAAATGACCTAAAATGACCTTAAATGATTGGTTCAATGGTTGCGGGTGCAAAAAGATGCAGTTCCTCTTATGTCCATCGGAGGCTGGCTGACAGATGGCGAGAGGGGGCGGTAATTGCCTGCTGTATGCTAGGCTTCATCTCAGTGAATTGGAGCCATTGGACTGTTTCACTGGACTGCATGTGTCCTCTTGTGTCCTTCAGTTTTGCTAATTGAACCTCTAGGAATTTATTTAAATAATTAATAGGAATCTGTATGTGTGCATATGTGCACCTATATACTTTATGAATTCAGCAGAAACTAGTGGGTGACATCATAGAGGCTACAATGTTTGGCATAAAATGTATCTCTGTACCTGTCATGTTAATTATGGTCTACTTCAAAATATAATTATACATAGATATTAGACACACAAAAGTCATATGAACATAGATTTACTACTGCCTTGGACGAATGCTAATTTATGGGTATTTCTAGATTTGGACTGTAGCTGCAGACATATATAATGCAGACAAAAACAGCTGCAGAGATATATAACCTGAACAGTAATGAGTTTTTGGTGGACACTGATTATTTTTAGGTATCCACGTTGGTGCATTATAACTTATTTTGCTCTGGACCTGGGCCCAGGCTTCTGGAATAAATCTCCTAAAAAACCCTGAGATGACAGCCGTGATGCCTCTCTCATTCTGTATAAAACAAATTGTTTAACCTCCACTTGAGTTCTGTGATGTTTGTCTTTGGCAGATACAAATTCTGAGTATAAGATAAATGTGAAATAAGGTCTGTTTTGCAAACAGCACAAGTGGCCTGCAGTTCTTTAGAATAACATGGGGACATAGACATTTCCAGTGCAACACAGCATGTTATTACACAGTTATTACACAGTGACTGACAGCTTGTTCATGAATTTGATTCAGTCTATCTGTCAGTAAAAAGACTTTGTTCAGTGTGATGGCTTCATCCATTGATTTCTGTGGGATGAATTGAGATGTATTACCTTACTGGATGGTCAGCAGCTATTTTACCACTCAGAGGAACCAGTCAGGCTGAAAAATCATTTATTCTGTTTCAGTGAGCTGAATTAACTGGGCTGCACTGTAATGTGATTCTACTGCTGAAGTACATACAGGGATTAATGAGTACATCAAGGTTTGTGTGTGTTGTGTACACATTTTTGTGCTCATTTACAGCTCCATATTTTTAATCTTGGATTCTACTATATAGATTTTTATGATTCTCACTTCGCAACTGAAACAAGCTCCTCACCATTTTAGCAGTGGCATCCTGTCAGGGCAAGCAAGGCAAGCAGTGTTTGCCAAACAAAATCTAAAAATAGACATCATTTAAAATGTACCAAAGTAAAAGCGATCTCTGTCTTTTTATCTTAACTAGCTTTCTGTCATAACATTTTTGCACCCTCCTTAAGTTTTGCAGCCACATTTGGCTGTTGTCTCTGGAAGCAACTTTAACTTAACTTGGATTCCATTTGAATCTGTAGTACATCTCTTTTTGATGGATGTGTCCTTTTATCATTAACCAAGGCCAGGGAGCTGAAAGGAAACTAACAAAAGAAATGTTTCCACTGTTTATGCTTTCACTGCTCTGAGGTCAGTTACCATCTGTGTTTATGTGGAAACAGAGTTAGCATTAGCAAGTAAACATTGACTTCTTAAAAAAAAAAAAATCAAGGAAAGGTAAGTATTTTTGAGCTCATTAACAACAGGGTTTTTTTAGCCTTTGCTTTCTGTAAAATACACCACACCAGCCAACTTTATTCTGTCTGCCTTTTGTGTACACTTTATATGAGTAAGATGCACATTCTGTGGGAATTCTTCTGAATTTCATTCCTAAAAGTGAAGCTAATGCTAAACTTGCATTTTTTCTACTGTCCAGCAGGGTGTGACACAGTTGTGAACACACAAAAGTCTAGCTGTATAGCAATCAATAAGAAAATTAGCCTTCACTCCCCTTGCTCTGTGGGTTTATGGGAACAATGACTAGTTTACAGTTTTATTCAAAGAAAATTGTATCAATTTTATAGACTTATGGTCTCAGAGAAAAAAACAATGTCTGCTTTACAGCTGACTGAATAAAAAGTCTCAAGTGTTGCTACCACATGATTTCAAAACGTGAAGATGCACAACTCAGAAAAGCTCATTTCAGGACTTTAAGTTAGTGATGGGATTTCCGGCTCTTTTTAGAGAACCGGCTCTTTCGGCTCCCAACAGGCTTTTCAGGTTGTTTTGTTGCTTTAATTAATTTATTATTAACAACAGTATAAAATTATGCACAAAAGGAATTACTAATGTTAAAAAAAAGTGGTTTTATTTATATAAGTTTATATATAAATATATGCGGTGGCCCATAGAGACAAAGCATGCACAAACTCCAAAACACATTTCTAGCGTTAACTGAACTTCCAAAACAGAGCTACCTAGATCACTTAAATTACACAATTGAAAGCATATGTGTATTGTTTGTGTATATACACAAGCATTCATATACATTCAAATAATTCAAAAGTTCGTTCATTTACCTGTTACTACCACACACCAAATCCGGACATTGGTACTTCCCAGCTTGTGTAGCCACTAGGTAACAAAAGCTCAACACTGCGCATCCTGGAGCACTTCTGTTGTGTTTTGTACGTGCTTTGTCTCTAGGGGCCACCATAAATATACTTTTATTTATTCACTCGACATAAAATGTAATAAATAAATCATATAATACAAAAACCAACTATTTATATTTCAACTTTTAACTATTTAAATTTTCAGCTTTCCTTGTAAACAAATTTAAAGTGAAACAACACAAAACACTGCAAACCACAACACAATTAAATATAAATTAAAATATGAAAACAAAAAGAAGATGCATATTCTCTGTCATATGGGCCTGCATGAATAAACTTTCTGAATCCTTATGAATCCAACTGAAAATAGTTGTGGATGATTACTCTACCTTTCTAATGTGACGTTGTTGTCCCTGGCTCTCTTTCTCTCTCTCTCTCCCTCCCGCTCTGTTCCTGTGCTACTGCAAGTGTAACTACCCACCCTCCCCCCTCTTCCCAGTGCAAAGCACAGGGCTCGCATGCGGAGTGAAGCGGAAAAAAAGAGTGAGAGAGAGGGTGAGAGAAAGAAAAAAACCCCCACGGCTCCCAATAAGGAGCCGGCTCGCATCGTTCATTTCAAAGAGTCGGCTCTAAGAGCCGTTTCGTTCGCGACCGACACATCACTACTTTATTTTTATGTCATTGTTTTTACATTAAAAATGTTTGGATCACAGTCAATACGTGCAGCGTTGGTATCAACAAAGCAGGAATTTCAGTGCATTTTACTGATAAAAATAGACTAATTACATATTTGACACCATTTGTAAGTGACTCTGTCTCGTATACAGCCTTTGACACACAGGGATTACATGTACAGACACTGACCTCATAATTTTTACCTATGGGCATGTTAAATTTGAATATCTGCCATTGCATAAGATATATATAACAGGAAATAAGGTTATCAATTTTTTTTTTAAATTATTTTAACCACAACCCATCATTTGACAGTGGCAGTTATGAGTTTGGGTAGCACAGTGGTGTTTGGTTGTCATTTCCCAGCAAAAAGGTTCCTGGTTTGAGCCTCCTGATTGGCTGAGGACTTCCTATGTAGACTTTGCATGTTCTCTCGATGCCTAAATCTAATTTAATCATTTTAGCTTTATGCACTGCGAAAAGTTGTGAGCAACAACAGTAGAAACATGAAATATATTGCCTTCAGTGGGAAATAAATAACTACAACTCTATCTAGACTAACTCTGTAGCCTGAAGAGCTTATGTGAGTTTAACGTGCAGCTACACCTAGTTTATAAAAGGTCGGGGTCACTAATGACCTCAGGGACTGTTTGTGGCCATGCTGAAAAACAAAACATTTGAGGGTAAAAGCTGAAAAACTCCTACTGTGAAGCCACAAACACACACTCACACATATACAGTTTTCATCTTTCAACACTTTCATCCCTCACCAATGTAATAAATTAGGAGTGAAGAGCAGCCTGAATGCTAATGGGTTAAAATCTGAAATTGGTTCTAGCTCCTGTTTCTGTACTCTCCTTATTCCTTCGTCTTGTCTTTTTTTCTCTTTTCCTCCTCTGCAGCCTTTATCAAAATATATTTCTCCTCCTCTTCCTCAGCTCATTCTCTAATGTTCCTTCCCTGGTGTCCCTCCTCCATCTTCCCCTCTCGCCTTTGTCTTCCTTATCCCTTAAATTCCCTTTAAGTCTCATTCCCTCCTCCCATCCCTTTTCTTTGGTGTTTCTCTCATTTCTGCTTCTCTCTCATTCATCTGTCCTCATCAGAGAAACAAAATTAAAACTAAAATAAAAACAAGATCATTACAACAAATTATTTGAAATTATGAATGAAGTAAAATAAAAGAATATGAAAAATAAAGATAAGAAAATGATTAAAAGTCTATTAAATGATTAACTAAAATATATGAATAATTTACAAAAAAATACAGAATTCCACTAATCACTTTAAATTTTTTAAAATTGCTATAAAAGATTTGGCAAAATAGAATTTTTTAAAACTGTTGCTTCTTGAATCAGGCAGCAGTCTTTATACCTTTGTGGTGTGATTGTGGAACTGAAACTGAAATGTTAGCTCTTTAGTGGGAGGGAGCGTGAGCTGGTGTGTGAGGTCAACAGATACACTCTACCAGTGTTGGAGTCATTACTCAGAAAACACTAATTGTATTACACATTACTGTACTTTTCTTAAAAGTAATGCAGTACGTGAAGGTGAAGTTGTCAAATTACCGGTTGATCTACATTCCTACACTCACCAGAAATGTGCTTCCTCTGCAGAGGGCTCAGCCTTTGCAGTTATGCTAAGGAGCTGAGGCATTCTCAGTCTTAAGAGCTTCAGAGTGACCACAGCTCCTCCATAGTAAAAGAAGGTAAGGCGGTTCAGAATGCCACCTGGACATCTCTGACATCTTTTGGGAATATCCCTTGAAGAGATTAAGAAGAAAACCCTTGAACCCACAGTGCAGTGGTTATGTCTTTGGGATCACCTTCCCCTGTGCTCCTGTTGGAAGAACTGGAAGTGGAGGCTGGGGAGAGGGAGACCTGGGCACCTGTCCTGAAACTGATGACCCAAGACCCAATCCTAGATAAGTAGCAGAAATTCGATGGATGGATGAATAAAATAAATAAACTCCTCCCTCACGTAGCCTCCAGTGCCCCCCCGCCTCGTCTATCCTCCCTGCCTACGTTCTTCCCTCGCCTCCCCTCCTATAAACGAAGAGTCCTCCTCCCCTGACCCTCCACTCCTTTTTACGCGCCGTGCGTAAAGCGCTTTAGTCCGTCTCCAGAGCGCACGGACCAGCAGCAGGGAGAGCAGGAGAAGAACAGAGGTGCATATTTTAAACACCGATGTAGAGTCTGTTACGTTTACACTTTGCTCTACGTGCAGGAGGTGAATCTGTCTTTAAAAGCTTCGTGTGTCCTCGGCTCCTTGGAGGTTCGTTTGGGGGCCGAATTTACCGGCGGGTTCCGTTGATCCAAAGTGACAGAGGCGCGGATGTCAGCGCTGCTTCAGAAGCGGAGCCGAGCGATTGTTTCCTAAAATAGGGCAAAGGACAACCGAGACCTGGCTTCCCGCTCCAGGTTTGGTTAATTCAAAAGGACAGAGGAGAGAGATTAAGAAGCGGGGAGAGGAGAGAGACTTGTAAGCGGGACTTACACCCGAGGATCCAGAGGATGGAGATTTAAACTCTCAACCATCGTCAGACACCCGCCCCCTTTGTTCCTTTCTTTTTATTTATTAATTTTTTTCTTTTAAATTAGATTTCCACTTTTGATTTTATTTATTTATGTTGATGGCAGCCGGGAGCCGCGTGACTCTCCCCGGGGTTTTCCGCTCGGGCTGCCGGGGAAAGAGAGAGCCGAGATCAGAGAGCGGTGCCGGGACCCGAGCTAAGCGCTGAGCGCCTGAGAGGACAGACTCGGAGCAGGTCAGTGTGCCAGGCACGCACGCGCACCACGCGCTCACACACGCGCTAACGTGAGACACTGAACACGCACCTGCTGTCTCAGTGCTACAGGGAAGATGGTTGTACTGTAAGGGACCACACGTGCACTGATGGGCGCACGCTCACGATGATTTAAAGTGAATTCAAACTGCGCGCACGAGCGAAAAGCGCGAGCCTTCAAATGGGGTTAATTAAAACTTTTCACGCTTTTATTTTTAATAATAGAATGGTCTCGTTTTCTTTTCATGTTTCATTTCAGTTAATACAATTTCATGTTGTTATTTAATTTTATTTAATTTCCCGTTAAAAAAATAAAAGTAATTTAATAAAATGTTATTTGTAATATATTTTATTTCAGTTCATCTTAATCCATTTAATGCATTTTATTTTACTAATATTTTTCTTATTTTTAATTTTATTAATTTAATTTTATTAGTTTACATTTTATGTGCTTTTTCACTTCATTACATTATTTTATTTAAATTTATTAATTTAATTTAACATTATTTAGTTGTTATGTATACAGTATATGTATTTGTGTGTCTCACTAGTCTTTAACATTTTTCTTATAACTTTGGTGATTATAAGGAAGCTACACAAAAATCTGTCTTCTTTATACTGTAACTGTGAATCTACACACCAGAAGTAGCTGGTACTGTGTTCATAAAGATTTGGCTCTGAAAGTTCTTCTACAAGCTTCAGTTTTAGTGTTATTTTGGTCTCCAAGTTGAAAATGTGTCCTTGAAAAGCAAATGTTGGTTTCACACGCAGTGCTGATATGCTGTTAAATGAGAGAGAAACAACAGCGCAGTGATTGCACATGTTCACTGCTCATGTTATCCTCCCTGCGATAAGGAGCACAGCTGTTTAAATATTAAACCATAATTTCCAGCAGAAATCTGTCCTCCACACTTCTCCTCCGATGAGTCGCCCACAAACACTCGCTTTAATGTGTGCGTTTGAGCGTCAGTGTGGCTTCTGAGATGACAGAAAGGTGCAGGCTTAAGAAATGTTGAAAGTCCTAATGTTGGTGGATTCTGTCTGAGGTCTTAAAAAGAATCAGAGGCTTAGTGAGGTTTCCTCTCTGAGCTGACAGCTGGTGACCTGCTTCCAATAATTCATCCGTCTGACCACATTTTAATGTGGTCACCTTTTAAATGGTACACACTGTTCCTGGATGTTGAAATTCTAACTGAGATGTTGTTTATCAGATGAATTGTTGGTAAATCCAGCTCAATGAAAACAAGCTTTTCGTGTGTGTGTACCATTGGATTCAGAAGTCAGCAAATTACTATTAAAGTCCTATGTGACAACATTTAGTCCCATTAACATGCGACCTGAGATCAGCTCACAATATCAAAATATCAGCTGTGGGACATTCATTATTAGCCATGGATGACAAAATTGGTCCTCTGCTCGACATGTGTGTCCAGTGGCCTTAATCAAACACACCCACGCTGCCGCCTGGTTCACAGACACACGCTGGATCCTGAATCGTGTGCAGCTCCTTCCTGTTTGCCATTTGTGAGTCTGCAGAGCAGCAACAGCTCTCTGAAAGCTCTCAGTGGGCCGGAGGATGAGCGATCAGGGAGGGTTTGTGCTGCACAGGTGAGTTCACCAGCACCTTGGTGCTCCTGGAAGAGCTCCTGTTTAGCTTTACTGTATCCATGCTACAGCTGCTTGTTGACTCCAATATATCTAGTTAAAAGAACGCCTGGGTGTCTAATATATGCAGGTGTGCATTGATGTTTGTAACCACGGCAGACTCATTTTTACTTTGTGGTTGGTCAGTTTTGTCCTGTTTTCTGAAAAAGTGTGACAGTTTAAATGGAAGCATTAGTGCATCAAGCACCTTGTTAGCAAGCACAGACAGCAGAGGAGCAGCTGTTCTATTGTGTGCACTGCTTCGTCAGTACTTCAAGGTTCATTTTCACCAAAGTGCCAATAAGATAACACTTCTGACACAAAATAAATATCAGTCTGACTTCAGTGAAACTTTAGCGGCTAAGGCCATAAACTTATGAGGGAAGTGTTTACTGAGGTCGTAAATTAAGTTTATGAAGGGTAAATTTTTCATAGAGTTCTTTAGATACATGTACTTTTTCAATCCGGTCTCGTGCCAAACAGGTTTGGAGCCGAGGTTTTATTGCCAAAGCTTAACCAAGTAGCTTTCAGTGCGTAGTGCTACACTCACATTAGGAAAACAGTGGCTGGTATGGCAAAAGTTATTGCAAATGTGTGCAATAAACTTGCAACCTTCATGCATTTAGAATAGCTTTTATCACGGGGACCTGGTCTATGACCACTCGCAGTGAGTTGCAACTTTGGTTCATCAAGTCTGCAATAAAACAGCAATAAGATAGAATCATTCTGCTAATGAATGGGGTCAGGTTAGCAATTACATGCAATCTCCATCCATCTTTTTTCTCTTGCTTTTCAGGGTTACAGAGCTGGAGTCCATCTCAGCTCCCGCAGGGTGAGGTGCAGGGTACACTTTGGACAAGTAGCCTATCTATTGCAAAAAGAGAGTTAACTATTCACAACCAATTTAAAATCAAATCACCAATTAACCTAGCGTACACGCTTTTAGGCTGTGGGAGGAGTCCTGTGTACCTGAGAGAACCCACATAGACATTGGGGAGAATAAGCAAAGTCCACCTAGAAAGGTGCTAGCCGGACAGTGGATTCAAATCAAGGGCTTTCTTTCTGTGAGGCGATGGTGCTAACCACCATTTTACCATGCCACTCCTACATAATTATCTGTTTGTGATAATACAGCAATTAAGTTAGACGTTCACTGATCTGTCTAGCAGTGATTGCAACCAGTTCGAGTTGGGTTATGATTGTTTGGAGACAAACTGCCACCCACAAGAAGACCCATGCAATGACCTTGTGAGGTTGAACATGCAACACCTTCAACATCCGGGCGACGAGTTGGTCTCCGCAAGTATTTGCAAAAAAAACCCCAACAAATATTCAATTAGTACAGGTTGCTGTACTATATTTAGTCTAGTTTTTACTCTTGACTGAGGCTACGTCGACACGTACATGGGTATTTTTGAAAACTGAGCTTTTTCTATGCATTTGGGCCTTTTGTCTGCTGTGTTTTGGAACGCTGAAAACTGAGATTTTTTTAAAAAACTCCTGCAAGGGTGGAGATTTTCATGTTTTTGCGTTTACATGTGGACGAGGAAAACAGATTTAGTCACGCAACGTGAAAGGTTTGCGCTTTTTTTGACGTCACCCTGTGCGCCACGTTATTTTTTACATGAGATGAATTTCTACAATGGCAGATATAGACAAAATACTGTTGCTGTTAATCTGACTATCTGCAGCTTTTACACTTGTACATATACACGCAGTTACTGTCCCTCCATTTAGAAAGACTGCTTTTATGCGCCATCTTTGTTTACTCTTTCCCTCCCAGGCTTCCAGACTGGCCGATTGGCCAACATTTCTACATGGTTAGGATTATATCGCCACCTGTTGCTTTGGCATGTTCTTGACAGCGTTTGACTTTGTTTGTTGCATTTACACGTGGACGGAGATATTTTTTCAAAACTGCATGTATTGACGGGATTTTTTTTTTTTTTTTACACGAGAACAGAAAATCTCCGTTTACAAAAATACATGTGGACGTAGCCTGAGCCATGAACATAAATCAGCTGATTTCACCAACTCAAGGTTCTTTTTCAGAATGAAATTCATAAAGTGATTTACAATTCAGAATAAGATGCAACAACTGAAATGGTATAAAGATATAAAACTAAATAAAGGTAAAAAAGGTAAAGGTGGGTCTTGAGGTTTCTTTTTAAAGGTATCAATAGTATTGATACCTTAGGTCCAGTGGAAAGGAGTTCCTATTTACACTGTACAGCCTCATTAGTTCCCAGAACTCAAAAAAATGAGTAAAGTTTACTTAAAATAATTAAGGTAGGCAAACTTACTCATTTTGAGTACACTGTACAACCTCGTTAGTTCCCAGAACTCAAAAAAACTATGCAAACCCGTTGCCTCAAAAAAATTGAGTAAAGTTTACTTAAGATGACTAAGTTAAGGCAACTTATTCACTTTGAGTACAGTGTAAAAACCTATTTAGTTTCCAGAACTCAAAAAAACTAAGTAAAGCTTACTTAAGATGACTGTTAGGACAACTTATACATTGCAAGTCTGCAGTGTTAAGAATAACTTGGTATTTCTGACTGTACAATACTAATTGTTTACCTACTGACAAACATGTTAAGTTCAACTAAATGAAAAAACAATTTGTGGTAACCTGAATGATTAAAAATAATTAACAACAATTTTTGTAATGATGTTAAAATCAGCCCAACTTTTATTTTCAAACACAACAAAGTATAACAGCCAACATACTGGACACTGTTCTGCTGAACAACAAACAATTATATTGCCATCACTGTTTTAATCTTACAATGAAACGAAGTCTCAGATGTAATTATTCTGAAAATAAGTTTAGGCCTACCACAGTTTGTTTTGTACTTACATTACTTGTATAATCAAAATAAAATATTTATTGTTCTGTCACAAGTGCAGTCTCTAATTTAAACAACACATTTGTTTTCCATTCCAACACAGGAGCTGGAATGTTGTATTATTTTAAGGATGCTTGTTTCCAGTCCAGGCATTACTGCCTGAATGACTGTCATGGATCGAGGTGATCCAAATGTAGGTGCAGAAGAAAGTCTTTAACTTCCCTTAAGTACAGTGGCAGTGGATGTGGGTTGGAGATGCAATGAGCTTGAACCTGCAGGTGACCATCTTCACTGACCACACCATCTGTGACGGAGGACTCATCTCTCCTGGTGTCCTGCAAGCAAACAATCATATTTTTTGGAACATGAACTTAATTGCTTTCTTAAAACATTTTTTTTTCTGCATTTGGTATAAAACAGACTCCAATTTAGACAATCTCAGGCCCCCTCCCCACCGGAGAGGTGACATTCAATGTCCCAATTGTCAGTCTGCATAGTGACCACCACCCAACACACAATAATGTCATGAAAGCATCATTTTAAAAAGGGCTATGCAAACATGGCCAATAACTTTCATTCTAATGATGTGCAAAATGATTTTGGGCACAAAACAGATTTTGCTGTTAGAAAACTTGCAGACTTCACTATATACAGTGTAGACCCTCTAAACTAAGTTTGGGGGATGTGATCTTTCAAGAAATGCAGACCAAACTGTTGTTGTTTGTTTACTTACACAGCATGTCTTGTAGAATTAACTGTGGTCACCAGCAACAGCACAGTGCAGTCATATCTCAAGTCTAATAACAGAAGACAGGAAAAGATCAGTAAAGAAACAACTTCCCCAAACCAAAGCACAAACAAAACAATAAGTAAAACAGGCTGATCTAAAGTATGATTAAAGTTCAGCCTGATTAATATAAATGTCACTGACAGTTGCTAATATATTGGAAAACCAAAATACTTACTGATGTCTTTCTGTCCAACAGCAGGAGTGCTGGTCCCGAGCCTCAAAGACAGTAAGAAGCCAGCAGAGGGAGAAAAAACAGAACATTTTTCAGAAACTGATTTGATCCTTAAAGGCTGTGCAATCATTGTAACTTACAACACAGAAGGTCAATGTAGACCCCATACAACCAAATTAGAGTAACACATATAGTAATAAAAACACCATCTACTACTGTGTCTGAATGTGTGGTATTGGCACTGTCAGTTTAGGCCTAAAGAGATATGTGTTTAAAAAAAGACCACCTAATTTAAATATAATCATTACATGCTTGTTAAAAGTTAACTTTCAATATATAAAGTTTCTAATATGCAAAGTGACCAGATCTAACACGTGGCAGGGTCTATATGTAACATAATGTTTCTTATGATTCAACTGTGGAATTTAACTTAATTCTTTAAAGGACAAGCTATATTACATTATTCTCAATTAAAAAGCCAACCTAGACTTTAACCATTTAACAGGCCACTAATCTGGATTATAGCTTTCACAACAAAACTTGTTTTTAAACACATTTTTAACAAAACAAATACTATTGTAATTATTATTATTGTTATTTAAAATGTAATTAAACAGAAAAGTCGGTTAAATATAACAGCAGCTTGCTTATGTTGTTAAAGAAAGGCTAGATTTGACATTAATAGATGCCACAGATGTTCAAAAGCTGCCACAAAGCATTAAAAAAAAAATAGACATCTCCGGAAACGTCGGAGCATTTTTGCAAATATGTGATGTCTTGATAAATCGAGCAGATATTTGAACTTTTCACAGCTACATTCTCGCCTGAAAATATCTTAAAAGTTTATTTTGTGACCCAGAAAAAGTAATATTTAAAAGTTTTTTAGCCGCTCCTCCGCCATTGCCGCGTTTGAGTTTTGGACGAAATGCATTCTGGGATATTTAGCTGTACCAAGTCGCTCCAAGTCCACACAAGTCACCACCGATACATGCTCGATAAAACGGGAGGAGCAAAAACACATCCCGGAATTTTTCGCATTCTCGGCTTCATGTGTACTTTGAATTGGAGCAGTACTTGGTCCCCGACGTATCACAAGTCCAAGAGACCACAAGTACACACAAGTACGCATACACAGGCTCAGACAACTGCAGCCGACAAATGCGATCCTCCTTTTCCCCAGATGACCCCTTCTGGATCACAAAATAAACTTTTAAGATATTTTCAGGCCAGACTGTAGCTGTGTAATGCTCAAATATCTACTTAATTTATCAAAATATCACATATTTGCAAAAGTGCTTCAACGTTTTCAGAGAGCTCTGTTATCCACCAGCGCGATAGCTGACCGGGATGCCAAGGCTCGATAGAGCCGGCGAGCACAGCTAACTCCTGGCGTATCATTTTCAACCCCCCTGCAGTCTTTTGCTACTCAGGTTAAACATGATATATATAGTTAGTTAGTTATGGCTATGGATTCAAAATATCCCCCACACCCCACCCCTAACGGCTGCACCTCCCAAAAAATTTTGTCTGGGCTCTTATCTCACTTTTTTACTTCAAACAATCAACAGAAAACTTCACCACATAGTTTTATGTAAGGTTTTTAAGGCTGTGGTGTTAATTTTTAAGTAACATGAGCCCAGCGGCAGCAGCAACGCTAGGCTAACACTAACTAGCTAGCAAGATTATAAACTTGGTGTTAAACTAAGAGAAGCCACAAAATCAGTTTGAATAAGAGTAAACATTTACTCATCAAGTCAGTGTATCAGGTAAAGATCCACAGCAATGACAACAATAATATCTTGAGCTGAGGCTTCTCCAGGTTTGCTCAACATAGTCCAGAAAAAATGCACCGTGAACATGCGGACTGATCCCAGAGGGAGGAGGACGGTAGTCACGTGGCATTTTCAAAACACATCTTTCATCCTTCCGCACTGAGAAGCAAAACTTCCAGCTTACTGAGTTTTTCTAAGTTAAGACAACTCAAATAAATTGAGTTGATCAGTGTTTTTGCATAAAAAGTACTGGTAACTTATTTAAATTGAGTTCTAATAACAAATTGATAAAAATTTAGTTCAGCCTATTTAATATTTTTAATTAAACACAATATTAAATTTTACAGTGTATTAACAAGGGGAACGCACACTCACTTCATCTTGACTACAGTAGCAGATTGTGACTGACTGAGCTGTTTCACAGTCACTCGATGTTTCAGGCTCTTTAATCTCCCCCTCTGTTGGATATGCCGCTTTTGATTGATTACAGCAAATCAGACTTTGATGTGTCAGTATGACCGGTCAATCGATCAGTCACTGTCACTCACCAAGCTCGTTCTGACAGTGGCATCACTCATACTGCTAGTTTCCTCCAGCTGCTTGTGCTTTCTCAGGCTCATTTAATCTCATCGAGGCTTGTCAAGAAGTAACGGCGTCTGCTTGGATTGATCGTTATAAACTGAGACTGAAATATGTTTTGAAAGAGTGCTAATGGACATATCAGAAAAATCAAAACATGAATACTGAATGGAAATTGATTCACGGATTAATGATATAGCTCTCTAAATCTGTCAAACTGTGGAGTTGAAGTTTTGTCTGCTTTTGCTTGTAGGGTCTAAATCAGTTTCTGTGAAATAAAACTGTTGGGTTTTCAGATCTCTTGTTGAGGATATTTAGCTTCAGCATTCTTATTTTTAAGGGAGATGAATTTTTTTCCCCATTTTTATCGTGAAAGGTCTGCACCGCAGGCAAGCCGGTTTAGAACATAGATTCTTCTACCAAGAAGCCATGCTGCTGTAATAGATGCGGTTTGCAGTTTAACATTGTCCTGCTGAAAAAGGCAACCCATTACTGAAAAGAGCATCTTCTGAATGGGAGCAAACATTGTTCTAAAACCTGTACATACCTTTCAGAATTGATGATGCCTTTCCAGATGGGCAAGCTGCTGATTCCAAAGGCATTGATGCACTTCCATCCCATCAGTGATGCAGTTTTTTCATGGTCCCTCGCCTCTTTAGTGCAGGGACATGGCATCTGTGGTTTCCATTTTACTTCAATCCACTTTAAATGAACTTTGGTCCAGAGGAGACAGCAGTGTGTCTGGATCATGGTCACATATGACTACTTCTTTGCATGATAGAGCTTTAACCTGAATTTCTTGGATGGTATGATAAACTGACAATGATTTCTGGACGTGTTCCTGAGCCTGTTCAGTGATTTCAATGGCAGAAAATGGCCTATTTTTAATGTAGAGCCACCTGAGTGTCTGAAGATCTCCAGATGAGCATCCAGTATTGATTTTTGTCCTTGTCCCTTGCGCACAGAGATTTCTCCAGATTCTCAGAATCTGTTGATTTTTATCACATGCTGGAGGTGATATTCAAAGTCCTCAGAATTTTACCCTGAGGAACATTATTCTGAAAATGCTCCACTTTTTTTCTTTCTTTCTTTTTTTTTTTTTTGCTGAACCACTGCTTGTGTTTACTTCTGAGAAACCGTCTCTTTAAGATTCTCTTTTTATAACCAGCTGTTTCTTTTAGTATCAGTTACTTTTCCAGCCCGTTGTTTCGTCAGTCACAACATTTTTGAGATGTCTTCCTGCCATCAAACTCAAACTGAGTTAATAGTTTTCTTATATATATATTTGATAAGTTTTCTGTTGTGAATATAAAAAAAGGTATTTATGAGATTCTAAATCTCTGCATTCCATTTTTATTTACATTTTGCACAACAGCCCAACTTTTTTGTGATTGTTCTTGTACTTAAAGAAAAAAAGGCCTAGCTAACTCACCTTCAACACTGTTTCCATGGTGTCAGCACCATAATCTGAGCTGAATATGTGCCACTACAATGCTTAACCTGAATGAATAGGTTTCATTGACTACTCAGATACAACAATTCTCTGCACTAAAAGCTACTATCTTTTCTGCGGGTGACTGCGTCCATACCATTAAAGAAAAAGGGGTCCTAAATGACTCTCCTTTAGCAGTGTTACCATGGTGCTGGCATCTAATAGGAACCCACCATGTGCCACCACAGTGCACTCACAAATGTAACCAACAGAAAATGGGAATCATCCCAGCATGTAAGACCGGCGCTTCTCTCAGTGTGTCTGTTCTCATGGTTACATAATCACAAAAAGCCCCACGCTCGCCTGCTGCGCTCAGGCCTCACCGCCAATCACCCCGCTGCTTGTGTGTTTTGTCTGATTTCAGTGCACACACATAACACACATCAGGACTGAGGATGTCGAGGTGATACTATTCCCTCAGTGTGTTTTCCCCATTGTTTCACTGTCTCTCCTCTCTAACGAGCGCACCATGGCTACAGATGTTGGGCAATTAAAGTTACAGGAAGCTGTGTGAGAGATTATCAACAGCCACACACACACACACACACACACACACACACACACACACACACACACAGAGGGAGGGTGATCTAATGGCTGCTGGCAGCTGAGCTTCAACACGCAGCTTTGCAGCTTTTCACCCTGAGGCAGCAAACGTTCTGTTTTAGCCCCGCCCTCCATCGCACTGTATCACCTTTCAATCATTTTGATGGCCTGCCTCCTATCCTGAAGGTCATAACCTCCCATCACCTCCTCAAATATATTTTCTTTCTTGTCTACCAGAGACAGAAGTGACTTCTGTCCTAAAAGTCAAGGTCAAAAATCCAAAAAGTTGATTGATTCATTGTCTTTTCATGTAACTTATTCTGTCAATGGAAAACTGCAACAGAGACCTGTATGCCTCAAGCTGAGGTTCCTGGTGTGAGTGGTGTAATAATTGTTATTTAATAATTGTTCTAATTAAATGAATGAATAAATAATTAAACTGTTGAAAGTTGCTTCAGCAGTAAACCACTTTCATTGGCAGAACCAGAAGTTACTCTTAATATTTGGGACAAATGAATAATAACAAACAGTCAAAACAGTCCTTTTTTTTGGCAAGTTGCAACTCCTCTTTTATGTTCACCTCTTATTGGGACATTTGAGTCTGTCTGAGACACAATCAGGTCCAGTGTGGGTGGGATGGGGGAAAGGCTCACTGTCAGAGTAGCTTCCAGCATTGCTCTCAGTCTGTTTCAGGCTTTGGTCTTGATTCTGGCCACGATGGAAAATCACGATTCACACAGATATGTAGTTGTGAATGGGAGAAGGGGTTTCAAAGCTCTCAGTGGCAGATATGGATACTCCTTTGAGACAGCCATCCAGAAGAAACCCAGGTCCAGTTTGCCCCACTGCAACTTTAAAGTGCTGTCAGTGGAAACTTCCAGAAGCTGGAATTCCAGATGTGTGGGCAAAGCAACATCATTTTCAGTGGGATCCATAGAAAATGGGTCCAAATTCCACATGTGTCCTTCTCTTGGATCCTCAGGGACAGACAGAGCCACTGATCTTCACCTGAGAGAAGTTATCCAAGATGTGAGACAAAAGTGGAAACATGTTCATCCTCTTTTCCTGGGCCCTCTTAGTCCACAAAGCAAGTTTCCATTGAAAGCTTGAACTTTGTCTGCAACGAAAAACTTGTTGCTGTTTCTCCCTTGAAGTGAGATGTTCAACTGGTTCACCAGTGAAAAAATGTCACAGAGGTAGGCAAGCTTAGCTGTGAGCTTTGAGTTGGCATAATAATGTGCAAGAGATTTTTTTTCTCTGTGAGAACAGAGAATACCTCAGTTCTCAGTTTAAACAAACACTTGAGGACCTGTCGTCTTGAAAGCCATCCCACCTCACTGTGGTAGAGCAGCTGGACATGATCTGCTTCCATGTCCTCACAAAGCTTGGCGAAACATCTGGAGTTCACAGCATTATTTTTAGTTAAGTTGCTAGTGTTCACACTTACATCCATCACCTCGTGGAACTCTGGTGACATCTATTTTGCTGCAAGGCTTTCACGGTGGAGAAAACTGGGTCCATTTAGCTTCTGGTGCACGATCAAGAATCTGCCTAATGATGCCGTGATGAATGCCAGTCATTGAAGCTGCACCATCACTGCGCAACCCAGTTCTGCCAGTCCAGGTCGATCTCAGTGAAGTAGTTGTCATTCATTAGTGGTGGGTTGTGTTGGTAGTGCTCCACAAAACAGCATGTCTTCATGCAAACTGATAATGTCTAATCTTTGTCTAATCTTCTGTTCTGCTTCAAGGTTTGATGTATTTTGCATTCAGAGATGCTCTTCTGCACACCTTGGTTGTAACAAGTGCTTATTCGAGTTACTGTTGTCTTCCCATCAGCATGAAGCAGTCTGGCCATTCTCATCTGTCCTCTAGCATCAACAAGGCATTTTCACTGGATATCTTCTATTTATTTGGAACATTCTCAGTAAACCCGAGAGATGGCTTTGTGGGAAGATCCCAGTAAATATACAGATCAGCCTGTCTGGCATCAACAACCATGCTGTGTTCAAAGTCACTTACATCACCTTTCTTCCTCATTCTCATGCTCAGTTTTAAACTGCAGCACATGATGTTGACCACATCTACATGGCTGGATGTACAGATTTAATGCCATGTGATGTGATTAGATATTTGCATATATCAGCAGTTCAACTGGTGTACCTAAGACTGGTGAGTGTCTATAAGTAATCCATTTGTTTTTAAACGGTTAGTAATTGCTGAATTTACATGAACTTTTGGGTTAAATAAAATTAATCTTTTTAATCTGAAAGTCTTAATTTAGTATGAGATAGGTGTGAAATGAATTTAAGACTCTTTGTTAAATTATTATTCTTGGCTTTTGCAAAGTGTTAACCATGAATGTTATCATATATGTGCACGTGAATCAGTTCTGGGATGAGTTTTTCATCATTCTCTGTGTTTAATACGCTGCTTGATATGCAGTGCTGATCATTTGCATCTCATTTGCATTATTACAGAACGTTCAATTTGATTTGTTCTCTCAGACATTATTTCGTGATGATGTCCTCGTGCCCGTCGGAGCGTCTTGTCAGTCTGAATGAGGAGAGAAAACAAAATGAGCTAGGCAGGTTAATTAAGAGGTCTCATTTAAATTTGTACATGTCAGCAATCAGATAATCGAAGAGCATGGTTGCACATGGCTTCATTTGTTCATTTCTCTAATACCCTTTCTTCCTCATCTCTTCCTTTCTTTTTTTATTCTTCTTTATGCAACACACAGCTCAAAGTATGCGAAAAGAGAATAAAAAGAGCAGCAAGCCATTTACATTGGAGAATTTTCAACCCGGGATGGAGTTAATTAAACTATTGTTTTTACAACATTGCACATGATACCATATCATACCATACATATCACATTGCTTTATCATTGTGTCAAAGTTGTAAAATTGTTTGTGTAGCAGAACAACCTGCCCGATCCACTCCACCACATTTCCTCCAGCTTGTTTCCCTGCATTGGCCACCCTTATCTTGTCCCTTTTCTGATTTATGTTAATCCTCTTTCTATACTGTATACTCGTCTTCCTCTTTTTCAGAGGAGTTCATTAAAGCTGACATTATTACTGAGCTTACGGCTGACTTGGTTGCAACATTCAACCATAAAACCGCATGTTTATCTCCTTATCAACAAACTATTACCACCCACACTCACAGGGGCTGTTAGTGCTCCATTAGTCGTACAACCAACGACTTCACTCTTTTAATAAGTCCACATATATTCACTCAGTTTATGTGTGTTTGCTTTTGTGTGATTATATGTTTATGGTTTGTAAATATGTTGTAAACATGGCTTTGAACTTTGCATCTCATTTTTATTACCTTTAAAATCACTCACTGATTCCATGAGGTTTATGACTTTACCTGACCCGTTTCTTTCAGTCTTTCCCTGTATGTTTTCTTCCTGACTGTCTTTTTATGCAGATGTTATTTGGTGCATTTTTATTATATCTGTGTAGTCCCTGTTAACTGCTTAGCTCCTACCTTAACAATACAAGTGAAAGGTCAATTGCAAATTAGGTGAATCATTTGAACTTTTTTTACATTCCAAAGCTGTCTTACAAAGTGGTTATTAAAGAAGACACAGCATCAAAACACATACAAAATGAAAGTATAATAGAAACAACAGAAAACACCCCCAAAATTGACACAAAAATGAGACAAATACTGCCAAAATGAGACAAAGCCATTCCAGATCCAAAATGACCAAAATGAGACCTAAAAAGAGCAAAATGACCTGACACCTGACTAGGGATGGGTATCGAAAACCGGTTCTTGTTGAGAACCGGTTCCCACTGTTTCAATTCCTTGGAATTGTTTGCCATTTTTGCAATCGATTCCCTTATCGATTCCAGTCGCCCCGAATGACGTCACCGCGTTGCGGAGCATCATTTACCTGGCAGGAAACAACGCTAAAAAGTTTGGTCATACTTTACGAGAACGGATGACAACAGGGCAACTTGCAATACTTGCAAAGTAGATATTTCATTTAAGGGAGGAAACACTACGAATATGCAAAAGCATTTGCTCACAAAACACATGATAACCCCAAATGAATGTCGTGTTTTTAATTTCGCTCCGGACTCGTGAATCTCAACCCAGCAGCAGCGGTTTGCACGTCCTCTCCCGTTAATGCGGCAGGTAAATAATCAACTAACAGTGCATATTATGTTAGCGTGATCTGCCTTATTACAAAACCTGCCATTACTGTGCATTTAGGTGACCATGATGAGAGAGACAGACAGAGTCTGGCTGGCGCTCGCTGGCAGTTCTCGCTGCAGTCTACCGGTAGTGTCTCCTTTCAGGCCAGGATAGATGAATGTCACCGAGCAGTGACTAAGTTTGTGGTAAAAGGCTTGCACCGATTTTCGGTAAGTGAATGTGTTTAATTGTAGGCAGGGACATTACTGGATATTCTTGTGTAATTGCTACAGAATAATTTATGTTATACTTTGTTATTGCTACAGAAGAATATTTATTTTATTATTTTACATTTACAATTTTTTTTCCCCCGGGGACCCTGTGACACCCCATTGAAGAGCCATAGGCTGGATCTCTTAAGATCTCACTGTTGGGTTTGTAAGGCCATGTTACTCCTAAATTTATATCTTGTTCAAAGAGAAGATATAAAACAAAGTTCTAAGCTAATCGACCTTAGTGTTCTCCTTTTAAAAAAAAAAAGAATCGATAAGAGAATCGATAAAGAATCGAATCGTTAAACAGAATCTCAGTGAATATATATGTAGAGAGAGAGAGAGATCTATCTATTTATCTATCTATATATATATTAGGGGTGCAACAATATTCGTATCGATATTGAACCGTTCGATACAGTGCTTTCGGTTCGGTACGCATATGTATTGAGCAATACAAAATTTTTTATTTATTTTATCAACTTTTCTTCTGACGATGCTGTCTGTGTTGAGCGCTCAGTGGATCTGCGTTCGACTACTCCGCCTAGGCTGCACTGTCGAGTGCAGATCCACTGAGCGCAGCGCAAGCTAGCAGCTAAGCTCGTTGTAACATGGCAACTGCCTCAATGCTACCCAAAATTGAACCTCCCCCACCCTCATTCAGATCTGGCGTTTGGAACTATCTTGGTTTTCATGTGAAGCATGACCCTGATGGTAAGCGCGTCATGGACAAAAGTAAAACAGTATGTCAGATGTGCCATGCAATGCTCAATTGGTGGGAACTAGTGCGTTAGCACAGTTAGCTTGTTAACGTGTTGACGCCGTCCAGCCCCACGCACGGGGCGATCCGCAGTAAGTCATTAACGGAGATTTGCCGCGTTATGGCATTAATGTCATTTTAACAAGATTAACGCTGACAGCACTAGTGGGAACACAACGAATATGACTGTACATTTACACCGACATCATCCTAGTGCAAAGACAAGTGGAAGCAGACAAAAACAACAAGCACGCATGCTACAATTTAGACAGCCGTTAGCACATGATTCTCCTTATGGGGACCTGATATGTTTAATATGCTGCTGAGAATATAGCCCAGAAGAAGCGTATAGTATAGCTTTTATTTTGGAAAGAGCCATTTCTCTGTAATAAACTCTCTTTTTCAAAGATGAGCGATTTCTCGATCAGATAGATTTATTTTTTTATTATTATTTTGTTATTTCAGCAACATTAAATTTAAAAACTGTACTTTTGAGTTAAAATATATATTTATAATTTTAATAAATGACAAATTAAAAAGGCATGAACATTTTTTTTGTATCGAAAAAATATTGAACCGTGACACCAAAGTATGGAACCGAACCGAACCATGAATTTTATATACATATGTATATATATAATTTTATATAAATAAATAATTGAGTTGAACTGAAAGGTTAAAGGCAAAATGACCGAAATGGGCAACAGGAGATCAAAAATGACTAAAATCAGTTATAAAATGGGTGCAATCAAACATGAAATTACCCCACATTTTGCAAATTTCAAAACTGAGTTAAAATTGGCAAAAGACATACAAAAAAATGAAAAAAATAACATTAAACAATTAATATAATTGTGAGACTGAAGCAGAATAACTCCATAAAGAGCAGCCAAAATGACAAAATATTGATCTTAACTGAGCATAATGAGCACAAACACATGCAATTTGGCAAAATGGGAGATTTAGAGAAATTAGAGGAAAATTAGAGAAAATTAGTATAATGGGAAAAATGAGAACAAAATCAGACATAAACCTCACAAATTACAAATAACAGGCATAGAATTACAAAATTGCCATAAAATAATAAGAAAATGAGACAAAACTAGATGTCAAGGAAGCACAAATCACCAAATTGAGAAATAAAACCACCTAAACATAATTTGAAATCCCATATGATCATAAAGACATTAAAAAATGGAGATATCAAACAAGCAGAAAGATGGAAAACAAGACAGAGAAAGAAAATTTGATGAGAAATGATATATAAAATGATATGATAACCATCTAGAACTTTAGAGGTCTTCTTACTTTGACCAAATGCCAGCAAAATGTACATATTTTAACTGAGAATCTGGAAGGAATTATCATAGAAGGCATTATATAGAGAAAGACAGGGGACCAAAGGTAGAGCCTTGGGGAACACCATGAATAAATCTGATATGTGTCTGATATGTCACAATCCTAGTCTAATTGCTTAACTTTGTTGTTTTGGATTTGTGTTAGAAGCATTTCCATTTTCTCTAAATAGGAGAAAATTCTATTGAAAGAGCTGGATGTTAACATAACTAAGACCCTAACATAGGATGATAGATGGTGACCTGAGTAATGTTAATAGATTAACATTACCCATTATTCCTAGGTTGTCATTACTTCTTAAATTGAAAAATTAGTATTTGTATCCACTTTCTACCTCAATAAACCTCTTGAATTAAACTGCAAGGTTTTAAAATGTATTTTATTTAACATAATAATTCCTTATACCTTCTGAAGGCGAAATCACCCCCAAGGTACTGTTGGAGGGTTGTGAATCGCCTTTTATTAGACCAACAGATAAGGTCCCTCTGGGTACAGAGGAGGATTAAGTCCCCAGCAGAAATGTACTTTTCTGTGTAAACAGCAGCTGTGCAGATGTTATAAAAATCATAAATCTTAAACACTTTAATTCAACAGAAAAATACACAAAGCACCAAAATAGTTGTTAGCGTAAAAGTAAATAGACGTCTTTTCCTTTTTATCTCCCGTCTCAGCTGAGTTCGAAGGATTTTTCCCAGTGGGTAGAGCTGACATTTACATCCTGCAGCTAGACTTTTCCCTCCCCTCCCTCCTTCCCTTGTTTAATTTCACTTCAGTCCATCTCAGCTTTATTGCCTTGATAAATCCCAGACTGTCAGACAGGTGGCCTGCAGGTGAGGAGCATGTGAGCAGCTGCACAAATCCAGCAGCATAGCTTCAAATCTGCTCGTACACGCCATCTCCAGTCGCTTTGTATTATTCACACTTCAGTCCTTTTCTTTGTTTCTCATACTCCTCTCTGTTGTGTTTTGTCTTTACCTCCTTTCATTCTCTCTTTCCTCTTGTCATTTCATTCCTCTCCTTTCTTTCTTGTCATCTTCTATTAAGGTTTGTCTCATTTTTTCCCTCCTTTGTTTCTCCCTGACTTCTTCTGATTCTTCTCTTCCCACATGTATCTCCTGTTTCAAAACCTCTTACCTGATAAGAGTTCTTACCAGGTTTGTGTGGGTGTATGCAGACCTTCTGACTGCCACATCTGATTTGTCGCACTTCTGAAGCCTCTCCCCTCCAAAGAAATAAAATCACAAATAAGAACACAAGTAGAAGTAGAAGATGACTTTCACAGCAGTATTATCACAATGGAGCAACTGTTAGAACTATTATTAATAATATATATAAAATTAATTTGATAAATAAATAAAATTGAATTGATACTGATAATGTTTTCTTTTGTGTTTTTTTTCTTTTGAAGTTTAGTTTCAGCTTTAGATGATACAAAATAAAATTGTCGTGATTTCCATCAGCACCAGGGGCAGCCATGTTTATATAACAGAGATTAACCAAGATTGTAGCCGTACTAAAATTTTCTTTTCAATCTTCTGCTTTGTATAGCTGAAAAATATCTGTTCACTTAGTATTTCACTCAGTATTTTATTTGCAAACCTATGCCAAACCAACAATGCAAAAAAATTAGTGCTGTCAGCATTAATCTCGTTAAAATGACGTTAACGCCATAACCGCATTACCCGGCAAATCTCTGGCAGATCGCCCCCTGCATGGGGCTGCACGGTGCTGCACGGTACTAATGCATTAACGAGCTAACCGCACTAACGCGTTGATGCCATCTAGCCCCAAGCACAGGGCGATCCGCGCTAACGGAGATTTTCTGTGTTAATGTTATGGTGTTAATGTCATTTTAACGAGATTAACGCTGTCAGCACTAAAAAAAATATACAATAAAATGTTACATTTAGCAATTTAATACCACAAAGACCGAAATGGTCCTTCTCCAGTTCAGCTCCAACTTTATTTCAGTTCAGTTCATTTTTATTTCAAACATATACATTCACCAACATCTCACAATATCATTCCTTGCAGTTGTTTGAAAAGGAGTAGGCAGAAGTGTATACTTATTTAGCCTTACCCCCTTAGGTTTACATCTTAATCATTTCCCCATCATCTAAATTTGAACAACAAAAACTTATACAATGGTTTCAGCTTAAAACATAACATTACAAAAAATATTTTCTCATATTCAACAAAAACTATATTTAGATTTACTCATTTGCAAAAGAAAATAAACATCACTTTGACTGCTGTCTTGGGTTAATTGCATTTTCTTTATTCTTATACTTATTTAATATTTCTTTTTTTTACTTTTATTTTAAACTGGTTTATATCACTACTGACCTTTATTTCTTCTTTTAACTCATTCCAGAATTTAACTCCTGCTATTGAAATAGACATCCTTTTCAAAGATGTTCTTACTCTTTGTAATTTTAAATTCCACTTCCCTCTAAAATTATACCTCCCTTCTCTCTCTAAGAACCATTTACTTATTTGGATTGGGAGCATTCCCTTCTTTGCCTTATATATTATTTGCACTGTTTTAAACTTCACCAGATCCTGGAATTTTATAGCTTGTGTCTTAATAAAGAGCACGTTTGTGTGAGCCCTACACCCCTCCTGATTTATTAATCTAATAGCCCTTTTCTGCATTATGATTATAGTCTGAATATTACTTTTATATGTATTTCCCCAAACCTCTACACAATAACTCATGTGTGGTAACAGTAAAGCACAGTATAGCATATACAATGTTTTCCTATCCAGAAATTGTTTTGCTTTCCTTAAGACAGCAATGCCCCGTGCTAACTTTCCCCTCACTTGCGTGATGTGTGATTTCCAAAAGGCCTTATGATCAATGATCACACCAAGAAAATTCATAAATAAGAAAAATTAAATTAAAACCCCATTAATCAGACACCCCCCTAGGTTGCCATGCTGGTTTCTTGGAGCCAGAAGTGACCATCTTTAACCATACCCCTAACTTTAAGCACCAATATTATCTAAATGGTTGAATTATACCCACATTTTAAACTTCCTTTGTCTCACCAGGACAGATCTTTTTTTCTTTGGTCTTTCATTAGTAACTGCACATCTTGGGACGCGTAGCTGGGGTCAGGATAATCTTCGACCTCACCGATTAGCCAGTCCTCATCTACTGTTCCCCACTCATGAGCAGCAGGAAAGCAAATGAGGAACATGAGCTGAACAAGAAGCAGAGGCTGCCAGACTGGAAACAGGGCAGTGGCCCGAAGTGTTGGTGTGCCTAACTATTGCCTGTGAGATTGTTGTGTGCTGAAAATAATAGGGACAGCTTTTTTTTGGCCGTCAGACCTTCAGTTTGACTCCAATTATTTTTGTCCGCTGTTTATCTGAAAGTGTTGAAGAGTCTCCGAGAAAGGCTGTGAAAGTTATACTATACTGTGCATAACTACAACTTCGTCCCAGAGGGCTCGGTCTCTCACTCTGTTTGGATAAGAGTATACAATAAATACTGAACAGATAACTGATTCAGACTGAGAGGATAGCTGTACTTTAAAAGGTTGAGTATTTGTGCTGCTTACATTTAGCCAAAAAAAAGCCTCAGAGTTGTTCTGTCAGTTCTGCTCAGTGTTGACAAAATCCCCCAAATGTTAAACATGCTTTTGTATTTTCTGGCCTCCACTCGTACATAGATACTCAGCCTCTCAGTCTGAGGCTCACTCTGATGCTTTCTCTCTCTCTCTGTCTCCATTTAGCTGCACATCACCATTCGCTGATTTATTCATCTCTCTTTTTTTAAGATTCTCTGTCACATGCAGCACCTCTATTTTTGTCCTCGTCCCAGAGAGCGTGAGCAGAAAAAGCATAAAGTATAAATGCGCATCACTGTACTGAGTGTTTGGCAGTAACAAGCCTTCAGATGCTTCACGTAATTCACAATCAATCACTGGAAGGCTTTAGTTTCTTAATGAAATTAAGTGTTTTCCCCTCAAATTATACATGATTATCATCTTCAGCTGCATTTTGAATGGGACTCAGAGGAATTTGGAGTAAATCAATGCTAAACTTTAACACAGTTCATCTTTCTTTAAGACTGCACTGACGCACGGACTTGGTAACCACTGGTCACTAGGTGCATACATGTGTATTCCCAGGCTGGTGGCTGGTGAGTGGTTGTTGAATGTTGCCAGCTGTGGGTAGATGTAATAGGTTTCAAACAGTTATGCAGTGCTGTAGTGAAAACCTCCCTGTGGCTGCTTTGATCCCTGTCAGACACAATTTTCATGGAAGATGTCAACAATCTGAAAATACTCAGCAAAACTTAAAGTGCAACAAACTACAAATAGTAGTTTGTTGCACCTTTAGAAACAAGGAGTAGCAAGGCATAACTTTTACTTCGAAGGCAAAAGGTCTTCTCTTCTGGAGCAATCACAAGGAGGGCTTTGGTGCATTACCCTCTCTGAAACCTCCAGAATCCTGGACGAGACCCCATTTGTTACTGCGCAACATGTAGTCTCTGTATTTTCATTGTAAATTCTTTCAGAAGAAAAGTTTGAAATACTTGCTGTGATGGGAATAAATGTGTGGTTTTTCAAGTGTTCTTTGACTAATATTTGGGAAAAACACTGTGGCACTGTGATACCCATTTTCCTACTAGCGTTAATCAGGAGAACTAGGCTTGAAAAGGTTTTGGCTCCAGCTATAGAAATCTGTCTATGTTCTTCACACAGAACAACAGAAGCAGGAGGTGCTAATGATAAACAGCTGCTTGAATCTCACTAACCACACAGGCAAAGTATATTTTTAACAGTCAGGCTCATTTTCAACAGTTGATTTTTGCTGAAATGGGTTTTGGTGCTTGGGTGAGAAAGATATAAGAGGCTAGTGTGTGCCAGAGAGCAGCTTGTCTCTCCATCTGTAATCATCAGTGTGACACTAATCCTCACACTGTGTGTCGAGCAGAGAATCTCAGTCCCAAAAACTGAAGAATATGAGCCACGGGCTCTCATTTGGCCCATCCAATCAGGCAGTGATTTATACATGAATAAGACTGGACCACAGCTGAACTGAAGATGATGTTCAGGTGATTGCTTCTTAGGGTATTAAGCAACGTGTGGTTTATTTCATTTCTGTTTGTGTTTTTGTAACTCGGCTCTCATTTTTGCATTGTCAGTCAGTGTGGGTGGTGGGCATTGCTTATATATACATTATTCATTGTTTTTTTTTTCTGTCATATAAGCTGTCACCAATAACAAACAACAACAACAATTAAAACAAACAAATAATGGCACAAAACCAGAAACAAATACACAACTAAAAGTTTTACTATTGATTTTCATGACTTGATAAATCTGTGGTTTGTTTCCCTCGCAGCCCTGTGATTTACCACCCTTGTTGCTCCAGAATTACTAGTGGATTTGCTTGGAAGTGTTTGTTCTGTTTGACACTTCTGCATACTAACTTTGTGCAGATTTGTATCTGTCTTCCGAGCAACAGTTGTCAAAAACTGATGCTTTGACTTCATCTGATGCCATCAGCAGGTTGCATTTTTTTAGTCCTATCTTTTGTGGGCAAATACTAGGAAAACAAATAATGAGAAATTTCATGTTTGATTTCACATCTTCAAATATTTCTTCTCTCTGCAGAAACCAAAACTTTTCACCAATCGTCACATCCTGCTAAGCCAAGACATTTTTTATGTTTTTAGCCTCTAAGAAAAGTAAATCATTAAAGGCCATGGGTTGGGTTAAAACTAATTGTTTTTGTCAGGTTAAAGTTGCAGTTATAGGTTTGGCGAAGAAAGATGAAGCGTGAATGGTGGAGACCAAATCAAATCTTAAAAAAAAAACAAAGGTTTTCTTTTTTTAAATTGAAAATTATCTCTTCAAATACAAATGTACATTATTTCCTTTCCTAATTCCCTTTTTTTTTTTTTTTTGGAAGACTGCATGCCCAAAAATCTATAATTAAAAACGGGATAGATTTTACAATAATTGTTATAACTTATAACTACAGCAACTCACAACTTCCAGCACCCCCCGTGTGCGGCAGCCTGTTACAGCAGCTCTGCTCATTCTGAGTTTCTTTCTTTCTTATCTTTTTCTTCTCGTAATTTTTTATAACTAACGTATTAGTAATTAGACTCTGCAACCATGTTCTAACAAATTTCCCACGTGTTCTTTCCTTAATTGATTCCAAACAAATGACTGTTAAAAAATAATAATAATAATCCCGCCACCCTTTTTTCCTGCAGGATAGCTGGCATTCAGTGAACATCACAAATATCTAACAAACTATAAGATCTATGAAAGAAGGTTATTTATTCAGTGACATGTAAATGTCACAGATAATTTCTTTAATTTCACCTGCAGCTTTATTCTGACATTTAGACAATGGTGGCATTTGGATTCACTGATACTGAGTGGGTGACTGAAATGTTAATTATATTCAAGCTAAGCTGTTCTTCAGTTTGTGAGGAAAACATTTCAGTTACAAATGAAAATTAGAAAAAATTGTAATTATTAGCTACGTAGTGTTTTCCATATCCAAACATTATGTTACTGACAGATTTCCAGCCACACAGTGATATCTCTGCAGTTCTTAATGTTATATATCAAAGTTTAATGAAGTGCTGGGATTTTGTACAAAAGCTGCCGGCTGCTGTTTCAGTTTTCACCAATTTGGGAATATATTTCTTTGTCTTGTTGGTTTAATTCCCCTACTTAGCTTATTTTTGTGTGTTGCCCATTTCTCTCTGTTTTAAATCATTCTTTCAGGTTTCAGGCTCTTTTCAACATAGAAATGACTCAGCAGTTTTAGTAATTGCATACTCACTTCAGGAATTTCTGATTAGCATTCACATCATGGTCATGACTTTCTTTGCCCGACTTCAGTTACTATTGGCCATTGAAAGGCTTTCTTTAAAATTCTACTCCATGTCAACATGATAAGTCACAACATTGCTGCAGTTTGACTTTGTGCCACGGCCCATTATCTTTGCTAGAAGAAGCCAGGAAATACATGGATGTACATGTGTAGCAGCAGCAAGACCCAGATAGGTTGTGGCATTCAAAGTGATTACTGATTGCAATTACAAAGTGGGCCACAAAGCCATCCCCCACACCATTACACCAAAAGCAGTAAGCCTGGATTATTGATACCAGTCAGGCTGGGACCAGATATTGGCTGCTGATTCTGGCCAATGTCTACACCGTCCACAGATGTGCAAAATTATCAGACCTGGCTTAATTTTTTTCATCTTTAACTGTTTTGGTGTTTTTCTTTCATGCCCATTGCAACCCATATCTCTGTTCTCAGCTGACAGCAGAGGAACTAAAGTATTTGTGTTGGTGTTGCCCAATCAACTCGACGCACTTGTGGTGTGTTGTGAAGAGTGAAAAATGTGGTCCCACATTGCTGACTGATTGGATGCTTGAATTATCAGGTGAACATGTGTGTCAGCACTCCCTCCTTCCTCAAATTACACAAAAGCTGGAATCACATTTAATCCAAACCACCATATTGTCCTTAACATACCAAATGAAAAGCAGTTTCTGAGTACATTTTCTGAGCGAAAACGAAGTGAACCAAAGTGCAAAACTCAAAGATTTCAACAGGATTCCTACCAGTTTCCTAGTTTCCTGACAAATATCTGAAAGTGCATTTCTACAGCCTTCTGATGAACACTTTAAAAAACACAGCTCTTTAAAACGGGAGCATTACCAGCTCAGTAAGTAGATGCAAGCTTGAAAAAGCTGCCAATCTCTAAAATCCCAAGGATTTCCAAGCTGTATTGCAAAGGAAAAACATACATTTGTATTTAATGGGGGTTGTATGTGTTAAGGCGGAGAACGTTTGTGATTATTTCTGTTATTTCAGAGCACATATTTCCCATTTTAAGCACTGCCAGCTGGAAGATTATATCACAAGGACATACAATACCTGGCATTTTGACTGACAGCTGGTTGATTAGATTAGGTGGCTTCATGGCGGCTCATAATGCCCCAGAGGATGAACTCCGAGCAGTGTTTTAAATATTTTATCTTTTGCATTGTCTTTATTCTCTGATTTGTCTTAATAATTTAAATGCTGAAGGTGTGGGAGCAGCTTTGGAAAGGCTCGGGTGGAATGTTTTTAGGTTATGTTCGCCAGTTTTGTTGTTGTATACCAGAAACATAAAACATCAAGTGACTTTCTGACAGTGTGTTTCATGAGTTTGTTCACAGTTTGGGGTTTTTGGCCTGTTTCCCTGTCATCAGCACTTCCTGCTCTTGTTATTTTAGCTGAAATGTAATTCATGGTTCTCCTGGCATGCTGTCTTCAGGGTCTCCTTTCTGATTAAATTTACAGAACCTTGTGCAGCTCAGCTCTTTCCCTGATGCATTTCTTATGTAGGTCACCAAAGATCAATGCAGATTCGAATTTACCAACTTTTAGTACAGAGCGGATGTCGTGTTTAATATTCTACCTTTTGATTTTTGCCATTCTTAAGGGTCAGAGAGATCACCTTCTTCCTCAGGGTGACATTCGACAGTGCACACTGCTGACCATTTTTAACATCTATAGAAATCTACAGAAAGCATACCGCCAGATATTTGTCTTTAAAACATTTAAATTTACCGATTCTTGAAAAGGTACCAAGACGATGAGGTTAATTTTCTCTTTCGGCTTAAGCCTAACTACTAGAAGACTGAGCTTTCTGAAAGTTTTTCTAGTAATAGGAATATTTCATTTACATTTATATGATGATAAAACAGCATTTAGCTGAAATGTGTTCCTCATAACTAATTGTTCTCTGAGGACAAATCATGTTTATTAGAAGGGTTCATGGTTTCTAAAATATTCCTGCTTTGGTCAAATAGGAAGACCACATTTTTGAACTGTTGATTCGATGGACTGACACATGCATAGTCCCAGCATTCATGGTTTTACAGAAGAAGCACACTAATGACTGTAGTGCTCCAATATGTCTGTATGCATGAAGTGACAGTAAAACAACTGCTGGACTGCCTGTGATGAAATTTAGTTCTGATTTTGTTTCCAGAGGATTGAAAGCTTAGCGCTGATATTGATAGTTGTCTTGATCAATTGTTCTGACTTTGGTTCTTTATATTCATAGTTTCCAGAAGATTAACCATTCTCAATCAATAAAATTGATTCATGTTTGTGGCTGTAATGTGACAAAATGTGGGAAAGTTCAAGGGAGCCGAATACTTTTGCAAGCCGCTGTAGGTTTCCTGTTGTGGTCATGATTTTTGTTTTTATTGAAACAACACTACTATTGAATGGACCGTTGTGAAATCTGGATCAGGCATTCATTGTACCCAGAGGATTCAATTTCACAAGTTTTGTAATTCTCTGACTCCTACAGCTAGATCAAAATTCTGACTGGTCACTCAAAACCACTGGAACAAATTCATGGTGTCCAGGGGAAGCATCCTAATGATACTGCTACTCCGTATGTTTCACCACTCTGAGGCTGGCATTTTGTGCTTAGCCCGACAGTTAAATTTAGTTTTAACTGTCAGATTAAATGTAGTTTAATTTAGTTTACAAATGTAAAGTGCAGAGATCCTTTACATGTCCCAGGACATGTATTCTAAACTTTGTTTCCCCATCAGGTTTCTAGGAGTCACTAAGATCTTTGGTCTTTGGTTCAGAAACATGTTGTAACATATGCATTAATTGTAAGAACTTTGCCTGTTCTCAAGTGTTGACTTTATTACTTGATGTATTGTAACATAGTCCAGACATTCATGATTCCTAGACTACTAACCTCATTGGCATTGGTTGTCCATTATTTTCTATAGTGGTCGATATTCTTGTTTTTTTCTGAAACATCTACCAGATGGGTGGTCAGCAGTATTTAGATCAGAAATTCATGGTTTCCATGAATTCTGTTAACCTGTATAACACTTACAGTCTCTCTATAGTGCTGCTGTGAGGTCAAAGGTTTGACTCACGTACTTGGGCTCAAAATGTAATCCTCATTCCCCAATGCAGTTAGCAGTGTTTATTTTTGGGTCCTAATTTAAGTTTACTGAAACACTGACGTTAAGTGGACTCCTTTGATGGATGACATTCCTCAAATCTTTACAACAGAGACAGAGACAGGTGTACTGGCAACCTGTCCACTTATTTTCGGTGATTGTTGTGTCTGAGTGCTTGACATTTTGTTTAAATAGGATTTAATATTTAAAAGTACTTCATACTTTTTATGTTTTAGTCCAACATTAAAGAAAAGAGTCTGTGTTTCTTGTCTTAGATCTTCAATCTCTTTCATCTCTGTCGTCAGACTGCTTTGCTGGACTGATGTGGATTGAAGTGGACATCTGGCCTTATGTCCAGCGGCCTGATTGTGACTTCACAGTGATGCGATCCCATCAAATCCTCCCTAATGAGCAGCACTCTAAAGGCTCAGTGATTGATTCTCAGTTGAAACTGGGGTGGGGAAAAAGGGGAATTAGAAACACTCCCTTGTGCTCTGTTTCTGTTTTCTGACCACATAACTGGGACGCTCCTTGCCATCTTTTTCTCTGACCTTAGCTGTGACTCAGACCGTGTCATTTCCTGCTCGGCAGCAAAGAGAAATGGTGTGACTTCCTGTGTTAAAGTGTCACAGGCTTCAGGGTGTCTCCTTTGTCTAAATCTTTTCTCTTTTCATTTGATGGGAGTTGTGAGCTTGTTGTGACTCTTGTAACTTTTGTTTTTATTGCAGTTTTTTAAAGCTATGTCACAGCAGAAAGGGATGCTTTTGAAAAAAAAGGAAAGCAGAAACACCCACAAGGAAACTCCCTCACTTTTAACAAGAGTTTTGACTTAGTATGTTAGTCCAAAAAAACCCTGGCACTTTTAGGAGTTCTTAAAAGGTGGTGACGACTTCTGCCTCTGTATGGACTATTTTGCATTGAAAACCTTTTTTGGTGGAGGAGTTTCTATGCTGGCACCTGATGACAAATCACACCAGCATTTTTCAACTTCAATATATTGTTAATGCATCCCATGAATTTCAACATTTTTGAAGATGCACAAACCTTCTGTCACATAAGCAATTAACCCTTTAACTCCAACTATGAGTTCAAACCCATTTCATATTTACAGTTCCTTTTTTTGCAGGTAGACTTTATTAGACAGTCGTCTAGTCTATGTCCAATATTCAGCCATATTTCCCCCATGTTTTGCTCTGTCTGCCGTTGAGGCTATTTGCAATACCCTCAAGGTGTTTTTTACGGTAAGGAAAAGAGCATATAATATCAAGGTAGAGGAAAGTAAGGGTGCTGAGCGTACGCTCAGCTCATCACAAAAAGTAGATACTCAGCACTCACAGCACCTTCTACCAAATGCAAAAAATAGATAGGTGTTAAAACTCTTTATATACTATTTATATACTATTGTCAGTTATCTCAGAACTATGTGAAGTTTAATTTTTTCTTCAGCTCAAGCCTAGCATCGTGGTCAAATGACATAGGCTATCACAATAGTAAGGAAATTAAATATAGTTCAGTATATATAGGTTAAATCTCTTTCCTGTGCAATATTGATATTATGTTTAAATAAAGCCACTGAATCAAAAGAGCTTCCATTTCATATTAACGGGATTTTAATATTTTTGTTGCTCTGCTGGTGTGCAGTGGTGCATGCTTTATTTCTTAATAATTAGTCCTTATGAGGTATCTGGCAAGTCTACTGCCTGTTGTTATAAATTAGCTTATTATTAACTCCCCTGGTTGAAAAGTGCTGAAATGATTGAGTCATAACCAGCTCAGATGCAGTAAATTAAAACTATCTTGTTCTAGAAATCAATAGAAACCTTAGTTTTTTTGCTTTATCGCATTTAGTCATCAGCATTTAAATCATCGATATGATCTGTGCTTATTTGATCTGAATATGTATGAGGCATAATGCTTAGTCATTTGGCATTATACCCTGTTTTTAACCACTGACATGAGGGCTGTATGTAGGGATAATGGGGCTGTTATTTAGGGGATTGATTAACAACTGAATGAGAAGTTCAGTCACCCAGGTAATTAGTCATTAAGCCAAAGAGTTGTCAAGTTCAGCTAGAGCTGTCCCACTATTTAGGAACAGCAGATTACTAATGGTGAAATATATCTCCCGGAGGGAACTGTGGGCTAGTTAAACAGAGAGGTAAAAGTGACAGAAAGGGAGTTACTGCAGTTTGGCTCATTGATTTGCGCCCATTACCAAAAGGCCAGAGGTTCAGACAACAGCAGTGAAGGTTAAAAAAAAAAGTATTTTGCATTAAAAAAGAAAAAGAAAAGAAAAGAAAACTCCAATTCTCAAATTTACAGCTTATTCACAGGTAACAATGCAGATAAATGTTATTTTGTATTCACTGTTACCTCTGGGAGATATGACATCTGCTGATGTTATTTGTTACTGTGTAATTTTTTATTTTTTATCTTTATCTTGTTGTTATTAAATGTGCTATATAAATAAAGTAATCATTACAAATAAATTGCTATAGAACAAAATAAGACATAGTTATAGTCATGCACAAGATACTTTAACTCTTTCACTTGGGGCAGAAACCCCTCGCCAATTTGGAGCGAGTATTCCACCCTTTTCTGGCTGACAGCCTCATATGTGGCAGTGGTAGTTCCCATAGTTAAAACCATATATAACTGTCGGACAATCTGAAGTCTGCAAACAGTAACAGGGCACACAGTCTTATACCAAAAACAGAGCTAAAGACACACACCTTTGACATATAAATGCAAAAACACATTTTTTCAAAAGGTCAATTTTCTGTGACCTATAATGCCATTTACATGTAGACAAAAGGGCAAAATGCACAGAAAAGCCCAGACAGCAGAGGTATCTTGGTCAGATTTCCCAAATCACCTCAGAGTCCCATGACATTATAAAGACTTACAACACCAAGCCTCGGGCTCCAAAATATAGTGATATCCTTTATGCATCCTTTGGCCAGCCGGGTCTGGCTCCTGGACTGTTTGACATCTCTGATATATAAGAACTTTAGAAGTTACTTGCAGGGATGAGTGAGTAACATTGGCATTATTTAAAAACTGCATGATTATCCAGAGTACCAAAGGATTTGCTCCTATCACCTTCACGCTCAGCTCCACTCGGCTGCTTTGCTCTGTAAAACATTCAAACTGCAATACTGCCTTATCCCAGGAATCCAGGCTTATGGTGCTCAGACAGACAGAGTCAGGAGAGCTTTATTAACCCTTGTTTCTCTTTGGGTCACTGAGTTTTATGTAAACACCCCCAAGAACCCCTGTATGAATGAACTGGTTGGTTTACAGCATACGTTGCTTCTGGAACAGATGCATCCACTTGAAGTTTTCCCTTTCTTTGATTTGACCCAGCTTGTACAAATAAATGAGGGGCAGTCATCCGCAGAGAGATTCAGAAGATCTGAAGCATCTGTTGAATGTCAATGAAGCAGTTTGACAAAAATTAAATGAAATCAAAGTGTTTGACTACGTGCAGCCAATATAGAATGATAGAGACAGAGAGAGTGTTAAATTTGGAGTTTAGTCAGGAGTGATAGATTCACAATGTAAACAGCTGTACAAGGTGTAAGGAGAAGATTAGGAGGAGAAACACATTAAGGGGATTTGCTCTGTTTCTGTCAGAGCTGGCAAGAAAACAAAGGACAAATTACAGTGAGAAGAGGCGTGCAGCCGTCAAACTATTTAGATTATATTAAAGGCACCTTGCTTAGCGAAAACGCGGACACTGGCATTTAAGTGTTTGAAGGAGTGCATTTACAGCCTGTCATTTAAAATAAATGGAACCTGTCCTTAAGCCATAAACACTCTTTGAGACATTTCTTTCCAAGACGCAAATGGCAACAAAAGCTCAGACGCCACGGTTTTGTTCAGGATTTGAAATACTCTAAAAGAGTTGTGCTTAACTGCAATCTGTAGCCAGAGTGGGTGTTAATAATTTTAAAGTTTGATATTTTTATGGATTGGAAATGTATTTGCTAAATATATTTAGAACAAAGACTTTAGTTTTGAAAATGTGGCAGTATGAAGAGGTTGAATGCTATTTATGGAAGTTAATACTTTATGAGTCTTTTCACCAGTCTTTTGGTGTCACCTGCTCCGATGCAGCAGAGTGATAAAAATCTCCATCGTTTTGTTGCACAGATTGCAGTTTTTTAAAAATGATTTTGTATTTATATTCAGTTCAATTCAGTTTTATTTGTAGACTGCCAAATCACAGCAACAGAAGCCTCAAGAAGCGTTATATTGTTTTGTACTCCTGCCCATCACTAGTACCTCCAACCATAACCACTGCAGAACTGTCAGAGTATTTCTGTAGGTCCTGTGATCTGGACTTGTACTGAAAGTCTGCGCTGTGTGAGGTCAGCTAGTATATTCATAACATTTCTCTTAGTCTTAAGCTTTCAGTGCAGCTTTTATTTATAAAAGTTAATTGTGAATCAATATTAGTGAGTCCTTTTAACAATTGAAAATTATGTGGCAAAAAAAGTGATTATTAGAGCCTGATATCCATTTGTTGTTTCTTAATTTTTATCATGATTTTGATGTTGTGATATTCTTAAAGTGCACAATGAAAGCCATGATTTCTTAATTTTTTAAATAAAATTTATTACTCTTCAGATTTCAGGTCAGCCTCAGTTTCCTCAAGATCAGCAGCTCCTCGATCATGATCCTGTAGAACTAGCTAACATTATTATCTTTGCTTTGGCATCCCCAAAGAATACAAAGAGTAATTTCTAAGGAAAAAAACTCCCCCTGCTTCTTAGAAATGCTCTTTAAAATCACTAATATTCAGAAATATGCCGCGCTTTACTGTTCCACTCTTGGAAAGCCTTCAAACAACCTTAAAAGACATTGGACTGAGGTCTGGGAATCAGGAAAACATGGATGGTTTGTCACAACAATAAAGAAGTTTAAAGTTGACATGTTTCATGAGAAGCAGCCTTTTGAAATCATCCCCTTGTGCAGATGCAAGATTTATGTCTGCAGTCACAGAGAAAAGGCAGAAACAGACGCGTCTTGATAGTGTTTGTACTCTGACTGTAACGTGGCTCCAGAGGTGAAGAGTCTAAACTGAAACAAATTAGTTTCTTGCTTCTGGAGGCAAATCTCAGCAGGCATGCGATGCATAGAGAAGGCTTCTCTTCTGTCTGTGTTCAGTAACAAACAAAGTATTTTAGGACTATATGTGGCTTTGAGAGAGGCATTAATTAAAGCAGTCATGTAAACTTTGGTCACCAGGCATGAGGCTTTAAATATGATATTTTTGGAAGTGAATGCATCACATTTACCGAGAGAAGCCAGAGGTCCGGCATCAGTTGAAGCTACACTTCACTTATTAGTCTTTTAAGCCTGTGCTTTGATCCATTTTTTTCCACATCAGCTCTTTTTAATTTTAAACCTTACACAGGAGGTTTGGCACCGGAAAGCTTTAATTTACATTTTAAAGGCTGACCTTTATGTTGTGCTGTTGAAGTTCTGTGTTACAACCAAAATTAGCTGTGATGTGACTAAATGAGAAGAAAGCTATAAAATAACTAGAAACTAACAGGTTTGGCCTTTGCTCTTATTTTACTTAGCATCTTTTTAAAATCTGTATCAGGATGTGATATTATTTATTCGGTGGTTGACATCGGATATGAATTATAGAAGTCCGAATTCAGTTTCATTTTAGGATATTTTAGGGTTTTAGGGCTTCTTCCTGAAATTTTGACACAACACAAAAACTGGCCAAAGAATCCCAGCTATTCTAAATAACAGCCAAGCAAAGGTTCAGTCAAGAACAACAATCTGTCTTACTGTCTAATATTATTATCTGTCAGTTATCCTCACTGCTTGCGAAATCTCTCAATACTAGAGTCCTTAATATATTGTCCAATGTAAGGTTTATACCGCAGCAGCCCAAAGTAACAGTATTGGCAATTACCAAAATCATTTTTTATGTTTCTGTAATGGTTAATCCACCATTAGTCAATTCAGTTCTGTTCAGTTCATTTCAGTTTTATTTATATAGTGCTAAATAGGTAAGGTAAAGATCCTTCAATAACACAGAGAAAACCATGATTGTTGGCTAGCTGATGTTGTCATGTTAACTTTGAACTCCTCCCTCTCATCCCAGTACGGTCCCTTCTGGCTAAAAAAACACCCAAACCACTAACCTTGAAGCTTCGAAATGTCAAAGTTCATGGCTGACATCTACCATATTTTTCGGACCATAAGGCGCACCAGATTACAAGGCGCATTAAGCGAAACAAAATCAGATAAGTCAAACTTTTACTCAAATCATTGTTTTTGTAAAACATTCATTAATGTTGAATTCTCTCGCAGCTGCTCTATTCCCATGTTGTTGCAGTATATGAATAACTAACCTCGTATTGTGGATGGATTATCTCAGTTGTTCTCCTGACTGAAGGTTGGTCTGTTTACAGCATCCTGCCATGCGATCGCATTTGTCCCTAACCATCGGGAACCCTCACGTTAACTTTTATCGAGTGGAAAAAAGTTCACTGTTTGTTATGCTAACGTAGCTGTGTTGCTAGCGATTACATAGCACATCGTTATATACCAGCTAGTCCAACTTCAATAACCCTAGAAACGTCACTGCTGTTTAGTTTTCTGTCTTCATTTATGTTGGAAGTGATAGCAGATTTGTATGTTTTAATTTTTTCAGAAATCTCTCTGTCAGGTCAGAACATGCTATATCATGTTTAGGTGGAAACTAGCGAGCTAACTTCCTGCTAACTTCTAACTCTGTTAAATTTAATAAATTCTGTTTTCATGGATGCCTGGACGTTAAACTTAATTGTTACACCTGGTAAAGCAGCAATGCTGATCATTTTATTAAAGATGAAAGAATTTAGACAGTTTTTAACTCTCAGTGATGCTGCAGTGCTCGTTTGACTTTGGGACCTGAAGCAGACAGAGTTTTGGACCCAGATTACTCTGCGAGGCCCTGACTACGGTAGCTGTAATGCTCCGACAATCCATCAATCGATGTGGCTTCTTAGCTTACCAAAGTCTTACTAAAACATTTTTGAAAGATTTTCTAAAGCCGTGTACCACATAAAATCGGTTCGAGGTCAGTAAGCACAACCAGAATTCATACATAAGGCGCACCGGATTAAAAGACGCACTGTCAATTTTTGAGAAAATTAAAGGATTTTAAGTGCGCCTTATAGTGCGGAAAACACGGTACATCTACTTTTTAACAATAGATTCTTTGGTTAAAATTATTTATTCATTCATTCCTTCCTTTATTTCAAAAAGTAACCATTCAGTATTTTTTAAGCTATGACTCAAACAAGCATACCCTCAGATTCAGTGCATGACAATGACTTGGACTGCAGTCTGGATGTTTTGCTCCCAGTACAAGGAGCAGGGGGCCTTTCACATGTCTGTGCCCAGAGGCCAGTTAATACATAACAGATGAATATTAACCGTTTCAGCTAACTCTGGCAGTTCTTTGCAGATCTTTCAGTCCTCTGATGACCAGTGAATACGACCGACTAAACTAACACCTCACCCCTCACCTGTCTCTATTTGTAGACATATAAACATGAAAAAGATGCTTTGTTGAGTCCTTTTGTGAGTTCAGTTTGCTGAGCACTGTCTCGCAGTGTTGTGTTTCTTGTGGCGAGTGTGATTCGGCACAGTCACTGATCCTGTCAGCCGAGAGAGAGAGCAGGAGGGAGCTGAATGCCCTCTAGCAACTTGCTCAGTGAATCAGCTCGCTGGGGTGTGTGTGTGTGTGTATTTGTGTGTGGATGTGTTTCTTTGTGTGTGTTTATTCCCACATGGATTTGTGTGAGTGCAGTTTCAGTTAGGCCGGGTTTGCTTGTAAGTGCATTCAGATTCACATTGGTGTGTGTTTGTGTTACCATTCTTGTGTTGGTGTGTGCGTGTCTGTCTGTCTGTCTGATGAAATGTCCTTTGAGGCTTGTTTAACTGACCTACATCACAGAGCTGTGAAATGGAGAGGTCACAGCTGCATGTGCATGGTAGTGTTCAGAAGCTATGACACAGCTGGTGTGACATCTTCCCACCTGTGAACCACACAGTCTAACTTTGTGCACCATTATACACAAACTAGAAACTTTCTTCCAAGATGGCACCTATCCATTTCAATTTAAGTTCTTGCAATAGGTGGACATCCAGCAATAATAATACAACAAAATAACAATAAAAATAATTATTTATTTTGAGTACTACAGAATTACTAAGCTCTTCAAAGTTTGGATGACAACACACATTAAATAAGTGCGTATGTCCCAACATCCAAACATGCATGATGAATTTACATTTGTTTATACCTGCGAATTGTGCTAATTTTTACAGAAAGAGATGCATTTCATAATTAACTTAATTAACATCAGGGTGTTTGACATCATCAAGGATTTTTTTTTAGAACTTGTGTTTTGGTAAAAAGTAGCAATGCCACATAATGCAAACTCTTCACTAAAAATAAAACTGTAAATTGGACTCCACAATATGGTAGCTACACCCATCTTTTATACTCTTGGGGGTTTTTACACAATGTGCAGATTGTAACTGAACTCCAGAAACAGCTTCTCTAGCACACTACTCTCCCATCAGCTGCCCATCAAAGACTAAAGTACATAGCAACCAGGATAAGATGTAACTCTTTTCCACTAGCACCTACTTGGTTCGACTCAACTCAACTTGGATTTTAGGATTTCCCATTAGGTGATAGTACCTGCTAGGTCAGAGTCGAAAATGTGTCACCAGGAGACTGGATCCCACCAATTGGCCAATGAGTGGCAACCTTTGATGAGTAATAAGACCCTTTCCTTCACAAATATCAAAACTGCTTTTTTTTAAACCCAGCAAGAAGGAACATTACTATACATCAACATCATGGTCCCTAAGTCTGACAAAAAATCATAGACCACGCAGCACATATAGCATTGTCCCAATGTCCTCCATTCTTGTGTTGTGTTTGTGTCACATATAAATGATGGGAGAGTCTTTCTCACATGTTGCTCTGATCACCCCAAGCACATCAAGGTGGTACTCAATTGTAATGGAAAATGACCAAAACTGAGTAGAGTACAATAAAGTTGAGTCGAGCTATAGTGTCCACTCAGCTTGCTCAGCTGCAGCCTTTGTTAATGAGAAATAAGCATCCCCATTTGTACAACTGATGCTACCAATTCCAATGGAACCAGAGTCCAGAATCAATAGTCCTACTATGGCTATAAAATGGCAGTAATTTATTGAGCTTTGTGACAGATTGCTATTGGAGATATAAAGTAAGATATCACCCACAAATGTATAGTCCTGATTTTATTGACTGTGGGGACCCTGTTTTTTGTGGACTTGTATTTAAGGGCATATTCCACAACTTCAGATGTCTCACCTTTTATATCTTTTTGGCAGACCAATTTTAAAAATTGGGCAAGCAAGACAAGGACTATACATTTGTGTGTATGGTGTAACTGCTAAAGTTTTTAAAATTACCTTGCTAAAGATTATGAATATTGAATTTTATAAAGCTTCTGAAACCATATTTTATTAGGATTTTTATACTTAACCTAAAGTTGCTTTTTGATTGTCAGGGTTTTCTGGTCTTATCAGATCATTGTGATTAGAAATTCAAAATCCAGCACTTTTTTAAAAATGCCAAAACTTTGTAGATTCTCAGACTTGTACTTTGTCCACAAGGGCTGAATGAGCAGCAATATTAACAACCTGAGGGTGTAAGTCCCCTGAGAGCTGCCCAGTACTGCCACCATCTGCTGCTCTACTACCCAGGCCAGAAGATTCTGCCTGCCACAGGGAACCTCGGCACTCAGCATTCAGTCTTTTGAGGAGATTTTTGATGCAAAAAGTTTGATACTCAAAAGCAAGACAAGTAACAGCATTTTTAATCAAAACCAGAGAATTACTAATAGTATTTTGTCAGTATCTTAAAAATAAGTTAGCATTTTTTAACTCTGTTTTTATTTATTTATTTATTTATTTCTATTCAGATTTATATTTATTATTATTATTATTATTATTATTATTATTATTATTATTGTTGTTGTTGTTGTTGTAAATATAATGAACTGTCATATATTTAAGTATTTGGTGTATTTGACTGTTCTGCAGATTATATGAGGCTCTACTTTCAGCAGTAATCTGATCTCATTTATACTCTATGCTGCTTTCCAGGAATGGGGATTAAGGATAACACTGTGACAACAGGTTGATTTGACAGTGACCTGATTAGTTTTTGGTGTGTGTGTGGAAATGGGTAAAGTGATTTTCAACGAAATGAAGGCATTGCAGTCATTGAGTAAGAAAGTAGTTTCGCAAACCTCACCTTCCCAACTTCAAAACAACAATGTTTAGGGTTTAATTCAATTTTATTTTATTTATATGGCACCAAATAAAATAATGAAACATCCACCTCAAGGTGCTTTATATTGTAAGGTAAAGACTCTGCAATAACATTTCATATTATTGCAGGACGATGTGTCCCTGATTTAATCCTGTGTCTAGTGGGGCATTGTAGTAATCTGTCTGTGTTCACAGCACCATGGTTAGTTATTATGGGCAAACAACACTGGCTGATTTAAACTGGGGCTTTAGAGTAATCAGCCTCACATAACATGGTTTTCCTACTTTAACCTGATTCCTTGTTGTAATCTGTTGAGTATGAAATGAATGAAAACAAAGTCTCAAAGTTTATTGATATGGCTCGCAGATGATCCCATTGCAATTATGGTGTCGAACACAGTATTTCTTGAACTTTCTCTATCAATCATTCTGTTATTTATCAGAAAGGCTCCTCCCTCAAAAATACTTCTATCATTTGCAAAATGTGATGAACTTACTTTAGTCTTTTGATTCGTTTTTAAACTATTACGTCACTTTCGTGTTAAACAAGTTAACACTAACAGCAGTTACAGCTGAAGGGTTTTTGGATTCAGAAAACTGAAGTTTCAGTCATGTAACTGTAGATGTTGCATAGTTTTTTTTTTTTTTAAATAATTAATTCTTGAATAACCAGGCTGGTTGACTGGCTGGTTAAAAGAAGAGGAATATGTAGGATTTTAAGAGTCAGACCTTTATCTGAGCATTTGATTGAGGTTAAAATGAGGCTTAAAGAAGATTAAATATTGGATTCAGATAGTAGGATGGTCATGCTGCTCAATAATATGACACAATATGACAATCAGTCAGTCAGTGTAAGTTACGTAAGATACACTACAGCTCAAATAAACCTCCATTTACTCTCCCTTCTCAGCATGTTAATTTAATATTTGTCCATTGGTGTATTTCTTTGTTTTCCCACAGGTCCTGTGAGTGTAACTGTGTGTCTGTAAAATGGCGCTGCCAGCTAAGCACGTATGATTGGACATGGAGGCCGTCATTCCAGCCAACTCCACACAGGACGAGCTCCCACCCGACGATGACGCCCTTAACGCTGCTTTCCTCGAATACGACCCTAACACTGGTGTCGCTTCCCCGGCTCTGCCCACATTGGCATTTGAGGGAGTGAATTACCTAGAGGACCCCATCAGCCTACCGAGTGTACAGGTATCGGTCTCACTTCCATTAATTTTTCCATTTTGAGGAAAAACATGAATAATTTATCCACTTCTAGTACCTCAAATCTGCCTGGCAGACCAATAGTATAATAATTCATTGGAAATGACGGCTATCACAATAAAAAAAATATTGCATTTATTTTCATATACTTGAATGAATTTGCCTAAATGATGTTTCGATCCTGCTATACATATAACTATAGTACTTCATGCATGATGAAAAGCAAACCCAAGATGGACATTTTGATTTTGCTTTATCTTAACAAGTTAATAATGAGACACTTTTATAATATAATATATAAATATATAACATATATTTTTAAAGTGCAATAAAAATGGTTTAAAGTGTTGATGTATGATGGAGTTTGCAACACAGGTATTAACTTGTTATTAGGAAGCTGACCTCAAAGTTCCCTAATGAAACTACTACTAATTTATATGAATAAAAAAAATGAATATACAGTATATAGCTGCATGAGAGAAGGCCCTTCACCTGGGTCAGTGCAAATAAAATTTTATTTTCAATTAATTCAATTCATGAATCTAAAATAATTGCAATTTTTCCCATTATCAAGCAGCCTTACCTCAGTCTGCAATACAGCCAGTTGACAAGTGCCCATAGGTTCAGATGCCCCAAATATCTTTTATGTTTCAGTTTCGGTTTTTATATTATGACACACTGTTTTGCTATTTGTATAAACAAAACACGTTATAATTAAATTAATTTGGTGAAAGTAGGAAATTAAACATAAAACAATCTGAAAGAAGAGTATAATATTGCTTCATTCTTCAGTTGAGGAATACAAAGGGTTCACATCTCTGTTTTTTCTAAATTAGTTTCTTCTGCTGCAACAACTTGCCTCTGAGAGATGTTTACAGCTTGTTTTGTGTTACAGGTGGTGTTGATCCTGGCCTACAGCACCATTATTGTGCTGGGAGTTCTGGGTAATTCTCTTGTCATCTATGTCATCTACCGCTTCAAGACGCTGCGCACTGTCACCAACTTCTTCATTGCTAATTTGGCTGTTGGTAAGTTTATACATACACACACACGGCAGCAGCTTTTTGTTGCTACTAATATAATACTGTCACTGTGCTCAGAGCAATAAAACACTTTCTGACATGTGAAAGTGGTGTTTGTGTCTTCCTAAGGTTGTGGGGAGCTTAATCTGTTTGGGAACATAAGCCCATAACAGAAATTATTCAAATTTAAGATGATGAATTTAAGATGAGAGTGAGGTTAAAGTTTGGATTTGGTTGGTTTGCGCTATTGCTAAATTAAGGACAGGTTCATGTTAAGGATTCCTCAGGATTACATGTCTTCAAGAAATGTGCATTTATACAATACAATTTATGCAAAACAGTAGGCCAAGCACAGAGAGGAGTCCATTTTCAGAGGCCTAAGAAGATCATCATCTTTCCTGACCTTCATTAGTGCTGCTTTGGTGCTTTGATGCACTCATCAAATACACTATTCCTTTGCAAATTATTTGCAATACAGGGAGTGCAGAATTATTAGGCAAATGAGTATTTTGTCCACATCATCCTCTTCATGCATGTTGTCTTACTCCAAGCTGTATAGGCTCGAAAGCCTACTACCAATTAAGCATATTAGGTGATGTGCATCTCTGTAATGAGAAGGGGTGTGGTCTAATGACATCAACACCCTATATCAGGTGTGCATAATTATTAGGCAACTTCCTTTCCTTTGGCAAAATGGGTCAAAAGAAGGACTTGACAGGCTCAGAAAAGTCAAAAATAGTGAGATATCTTGCAGAGGGATGCAGCAGTCTTAAAATTGCAAAGCTTCTGAAGCGTGATCATCGAACAATCAAGCGTTTCATTCAAAATAGTCAACAGGGTCGCAAGAAGCGTGTGGAAAACCAAGGCGCAAAATAACTGCCCATGAACTGAGAAAAGTCAAGCGTGCAGCTGCCAAGATGCCACTTGCCACCAGTTTGGCCATATTTCAGAGCTGCAACATCACTGAGTGCCCAAAAGCACAAGGTGTGCAATACTCAGAGACATGGCCAAGGTAAGAAAGGCTGAAAGACGACCACCACTGAACAAGACACACAAGCTGAAACGTCAAGACTGGGCCAAGAAATATCTCAAGACTGATTTTTCTAAGGTTTTATGGACTGATGAAATGAGAGTGAGTCTTGATGGGCCAGATGGATGGGCCCGTGGCTGGATTGGTAAAGGGCAGAGAGCTCCAGTCCCACTCAGACGCCAGCAAGGTGGAGGTGGAGTACTGGTTTGGGCTGGTATCATCAAAGATGAGCTTGTGGGGCCTTTTCGGGTTGAGGATGGAGTCAAGCTCAACTCCCAGTCCTACTGCCAGTTTCTGGAAGACACCTTCTTCAAGCAGTGGTACAGGAAGAAGTCTGCATCCTTCAAGAAAAACATGATTTTCATGCAGGACAATGCTCCATCACACGCAGCGTCCAAGTACTCCACAGCGTGGCTGGCAAGAAAGGGTATAAAAGAAGAAAAACTAATGACATGGCCTCCTTGTTCACCTGATCTGAACCCCATTGAGAACCTGTGGTCCATCATCAAATGTGAGATTTACAAGGAGGAAAACAGTACACCTCTCTGAACAGTGTCTGGGAGGCTGTGGTTGCTGCTGCACGCAATGTTGATGGTGAACAGATCAAAACACTGACAGAATCCATGGATGGCAGGCTTTTGAGTGTCCTTGCAAAGAAAGGTGGCTATATTGGTCGCTGATTTGTTTTTTGTTTGTTTTTGAATGTCAGAAATGTATATTTGTGAATGTGGAGATGTTATATTGGTTTCACTGGTAAAAATAAATAATTGAAATGGGTATATATTTGTTTTTGTTAAGTTGCCTAATAATTATGCACAGTAATAGTCACCTGCACACACAGATATCCCCTAAAATAGCTAAAACTAAAACAAACTAAAACTACTTCCAAAAACATTCAGCTTTGATATTAATGAGTTTTTTGGGTTCATTGAGAACATGGTTGTTGTTCAATAATAAAATTATTCCTCAAAAATACAACTTGCCTAATAATTCTGCACTCCCTGTATTATTAGGAAGCACTGAATTCATTTTTATTGCTATGCAGACATCAAGACCTGGATGACCTCAAAGTTCCTACTTCTAAATTTAGATAGCAGTAAGCAGATACTTACTTACTGTGTAGCATCAAGTTGGAGTCATTTTTAACAGAACATGTCCTTCAGTGTGCACATTAAGAGTAGAATTGGAGATAGAGCATTCAGGCATCTCTAATATGGAACCATCTCACAATTTGGATTTAAGATACTGCCATCCTCTCTACTCTTGACACTAGGTTTAAAACTTTCTTTTTGATGAAGGTTGTAGTTAGTGAACTTTATCATTGCTAAATCATTAGCAGTTATTAAACTCTGGTTCTCGCTCCCATGGTGAGTCTTTTTTCCTGTGTCTCTCTGCTTTTTTCTCTTTCCATTCACTTCTAAAGAGTTGAGGCAGATGGCTGCCCCTCCCTGAGCCTGGTTCTTCTGGAGGTTTAAAGTGAATTCTAAGGGTAGGATAGGACCAGGTTTGGCTCCACGTAGAAAAAATAGAAAGCCAGTATATATTATGAAATGGAGATGGGAGGGCTTTAAACTCCAGGGATTTCCCAACTTAATGCTTCTCATAGGAGGGATTTATATGATTCTGAGAGGAAACTACTTCGGAGAATTATCTGTCATTTCCATGGCATGCAATGTTCTTTCCCCATTTCCTCAGCACTGTAAATTTAGCACATCCAGATGCTCGTTCCACTGTTAAAAGGTTGTGCCACAAACATTATGAGTCATTTCGCCTGAAAACTTCCTTTTGGGTTGTTTCTTCATGTTAATAATGTTAGTGTTACCCTTCTGGTGATCCCAATGATAAAAGTTCACGTTAACTTAATGGAGACTGCCCTTGGTAATATTCTTTTTAATGCCTGGTGATTTTGTGGATTGTCATTTTTAGATAGTGATCAATGTTTGCATGCTGCAAGCTCACATGTTTGAAGCCTGACAGTTTTTGCTAGCAAGAGAAACGACAGAGTGAGAGTGGTAGAAAGATGTAAAAAGAGTTCACAAGATGATATCCAGGAGCGGTTTGTCCACCTCTGAAACACTATCCAGTCATTCTACACTAGTGCTAATACTGGGTTCATCATTATTAGATCACTGAAATTGCATTATGAGTGTTGGATTTATGGGAATCAATTAAATGAGTCCCAAACTGAAATTCAAGCGCTGAGAATGGTCCGTCAACTTGATGTCAAGCGTAACAGGTAAACAGACATGGTCTTCTAATGCTGATGTTCTAATCTTGCACCAAGTTTAAAAGACTTCTTTGTATGTAAGTGGAAAACGCAATGTAGCCCTTTAAAGCCAAGCGTATCATATTTGATATGTGAGTTATTGTGAGTTTTCGAGACTTCTACATGATCAGTAAACCCTCCCGCCTTTTTAAAAAAAACAAATTCACTCTGAGGTTCACTATACACTCCAACTTTCCAAAAAGTTAGAATTTTCTGGTAATTATTTCATGCTTCATGCTTTAAAAGGATAAAGAGCCAAAGCATCTGTTGCAAATCAGTACAAAATAAGATAATCTTTTCCCAAAAAGCTGCACAGAGACTATACTTTTTAAAATCTCCAAATAATAAAACATCAAAAAATTCATGACAGTCAACACCAGAAGGGGACAGAAAACTCCTTGTTGTATGCACATATCTGTTTATAAAAAGTACCCCCAGCCTAGATGTGATTCACATCATCATACTCATCATCCTAGTCACTCATGCCCTGTGGATGGGGGTAGCGTCATCCTGGTAGAGACCACTCCCATTACCATAGAAATCTTTCATCATGAGATTAAGGTGAGCTCACTGAACAGATTTCTGGGGCCAGTGAACCCAAACGACAGCACCAAAATGCCGCCTGCAGCATAACAGAGTCACCATTTCTTCAACGTAGGGGTCGAAAGTTCAATTTTTTCCTTTAATTTCTAACCCGTCTGTATATGTGTGTACTGCTATGTGTAAGCTGTCGGCAATGATGACTCAAACATCTGTCAGACGCTGTGTGCTAGATCTTAGTGATGTCTCGAATTTGTTGGCTGGTTTGCGTGGGAGAGGTCAGCAGATGCTGAGATGAACTGAGACATTTGTTGTTTTTGTGACACGTAGACATTTTAAAAGGAGGAATCAGAGTTTTCTTTACCAATATGTGAAAATGTGTGAGCACATAAATAAGGATTTTATACGGAGGATAGAAAAGTGACATCTAAAGAGTTCATTAGAATTCCAAGAGACGCACAAACCCAATTTTTCCATTTTCATTTTATATCAAGTATGATGATCCATTTTTTTTAGCACAATATACTTTTAATGTTAGAGAAGGAGACAAAAGAGGTACAAAAGGCAAAAATCAAAAGAGAGTTAGACTTGTGATGTGATTTAAAATGACAATAATCAGGTGTTTCTAAGAAATAAAGTCTTAAATTTTAATGTTTGTTTAAAAGAGCGCTTTATTGGTCATAATGACTGTATGATCAAGCATTTATTTTTGTTTTGTTATTTCTCTTGACTGTTAACATATTTTAAATGTATTATGTATGTCAGAGGTTAATATAGGCAGTTTGGATAAGATCACTCAAATCTGATAATAAAGAATAGCTACAATCTTGTTTGACCTCACTAAGCATAGTGGAAATAAACATTTACCATTGAGATAGTTTTTGATTAAAAAGATGTTTAAATATTTACATTTTTATTAATATTTTAATATTATTTTACCCCTTTTTAAACCATAAAACATGGACAGGTGACCAAATTTCTCAATCCATTTATTTTTTTAAAAAGACAGGAAAGGAGTACATTAATATTTATTTCAAAAATCAACATCTTAGATGACACTGTGCACAAAACGGGAGACACATTTTCTAATGGAAAAATTATGAATCGATCACACACTGCAGCATTTGGGGTCACCGGCTGTGAGTGCAAATGTTTCCATTTCTTTTGTGATGTTCCACTGAGATCATGCCTTTAAAACTATCTGAACAAGCTCATGAGTGCACTCCCCAATGTCTAACTTGCACAGACCCAAATGCTCTATAGTCATTGTCCTCCAGCACTGAACTACTCATAACCAAATCATTAACATGAGCTTAGTTATTACTACAGTAACTCATGTATGTGGTTTCTTTCCCAAATTGTATGACTTAACTGCAAAGATATGTTGGTAGAATTCATCTGAGAAGCACAGACACCTTTTTGAATGGATCTGGACTTCGAGGGCCCGTCCATAATTCTGATGCTACAGTACACGGATAAACATTCCTAAGTAAGTCTTTAAAGCCTTTAAAGCCATCTCTGTACCCGAGTATTTGAAGAAAAAGCAAAGCAGAAAATGATTGCACAGTTTCAACATGTGTTTAATGGGAAATGGAATGAATCTGCAGATAAAACATGTTGAATTCTGTCTTTTTTTAATGAAATTTAAATAATTTGTTTAAAACATACCTGCAACCCCCCCCCCCCTCCCCCCCAGGTATTCATTTGTCAAGCACAGTTGTTCTTAAGTGAGAATTCAAGATTTTTCTCATTGTTTTCAGTAAAATAATGTGATGTGCACTAAATAAAAAATTTAAATAACTTCCCCGGAAAAATTCATACCATAATTTAGACATTGGGGAAGAATATGTAATCTATGAATAAATAGATGGGAAACTCAAACGCATCTAAAATAAATGTCAGATTAAGTCATCTGCATTTGTTAATGAGATGTAAATCTAGATTTATTTCAATTTCAGTTCTATTAAGATGCTTTTTTTTTTTTTTAGAAAATGTGTTGGTCTTGATTGTATATGATTAATCAAATGAGGTCTTTCACTATTCATAGAGTTAGAGTCAAAACTAAGCAGCAATGAGTGGAGCAACAGAAGACTGGTATCACGTTACTGAAGTTTTGTTTTCTCACTGTAATGGACTCAACTGCCTTTGCACCAGTTTTACCTTTTTAATGAGTTTGGAGACTGTTGGTGTCAACCTGAAACATCAAACACGACTGAACAGCAACAGAAGCCGAGACCAGCTCTTAATCACCTGCTTTGATACGTGACAGGCAATCTCACCTCAGTTTTATTTATGTCTAATGAGACAAGGGTACACAGTCTCACATGTCCCCTGGCTGTGATGCTTACTTGTGAAACTTCACTTTGCTGCATGATTCACTGTACTTTGTTTTACAGCAACTATTCATGTTCAAACTGAAAGATGGGTTGCAAATCTGTTTTTTAGGTTTTTCTCAGAAATACCAATACAACTGAGACAGTTTTGCCATAAATTAACATGAACGAGACATTCATGAACTAACCATTAAATGCACAAAATGAAAGCTATTAATTAAGACATACGAAACAGCCCAATAAATCTTAGTAAATTTATTCTTCAACCAAACAGGTGAATTTATATGCTAATGAATATAAAAACTGAGAAGTGATGGAGTGTGACGTGGAAGGGAAATTGCCTTTGCTGTCAGAGCTTGTCAGGCCTGAAGAAGCACAATAATATATTTTATTCAGAGCATACACTTTAGGGAGCATTGATGTAGCAGTAAACAAGACAACAAGCACTGATGGACAGGTAAGTGTTCCTTCATATAGAGAGAAGTATCAGTACTACAAGGCGTGTTGAGCTAAGAGTGCACAGACAAAGACTCTCTGCTAAGAGACCGTTTGTTATTGTCGATAATTCTTACAAACACACACAAATGCCTCCTCCTATTTTTGTTGATGTTTAAAAAGTTGTTGAACTATCATAGACCTCTGTGTTACAGACTTCCACTGTTGTCTAAAAGTTACATATTGTGTGAGTGAATCCTCCTATAGCAGCGGTCCCCAACCCCCGGGCCTCGGACCGGTACCGGTCCGTGAGTCGTTTGGTACCGGGCCGCGAGAGTTGAGGCTCATGTGTGAAATGTATGGTTTTCAGGGTTTTTATCGGTTTTCAGCGTTATTTTGTTATCGTTTTTATCGTTAACTCGGTTTTCCTGGGTCTTTTCACGTGTGCTATGAATAAATCTCTTTTTTCGAACCGCACTAGTTTTATTTTGTTGTATTTATCCGCGACACCTTATTGCCGGTCCGTGAAAATATTGTCGGGCATAAACCGGTCCGTGGCGCAAAAAAGGTTGGGGACCGCTGTCCTATAGTATTGCAATGTGTTTGGTAAATGATGATGAGATATCACTTCATGCTGCTTGTATGAGATTAGCATGTATGCTAAATAGTTTAGCTCCTTTAGTTAGAAACAACTTTTGTTGTTGATGTTGTTTCTTAATAACAGAATGAAATTATGTGCTTTTTGCTTTATATTTGGTGGCAGTTTTCCTCAAGAGGCGGCAAAGACCAAAATTAGAGAACCACAAAAAAGCTCACAAAAAACAACCATAAAAGATGCCAGCAACTGGAAACGAACAAAAACAACAAACAACAATCAGCACACAAAGAGGAACAACCAAAACAAAACTCGCAACAATAACCAACAGTAAACACAAATCTGAAGACTACAATCCAAAAACTAAAAAAGAACAAAAAACCCAACCACAACAGAAATTTTTACCAGCCAACATCAACCAAAACAACAACAAAAGAGCCCAAGAACCAACAACGTAGAAAAACCCCATTATCTTCTAACACAAACCAATAACTGAAAAATAATTTAAACTAACAACCAAAATTAACATCAGGATTTACCAAAACCAAAATCATCACAACAGATAATAAACAACCAACAGAATCCAAAACCCAAAAGTGAAAAACCCAACATGACAGCAACTATTAACAATCATCAACAACCCACAAAAACAGCAATTATCATCCAATATATACCAACAATTAAAAAAAGCAATACAAAGACAAGAACACCACCAAAACCCAACAAACAAAACAGAAAAACCTAACCACCACCGCAGAAAGTATCAAAAATCAATAAGCGGCAACTAAATTTACCAATCAAGAATAAAAACACAAACATCACTATAAATGCCAATGAAAAAAGCCCCACAAGCCAAGAATGTTTGACGTAAACACAAATTATGTTGCACAAAGACAAGTAGCTTACTTACTCCTAAAAGATAATGTGTGTGATTAATTTTGTGAATAATATTATGATGCATCTTTAAAAAAATTCACAACAATAAAATAAGTATTTTATGTCCATAAATCTTTCATGTGTTGTCTTCGGAGCTAATTTTTTCAATTCTGTTCAGTTGCCTCAAGGCATTTAATAGAAATGGATGTGATTGTGAAAAGTGATGCTAAATCCAAACCAGCTAAATCGATCTTAGGATTTGAACAGGATGGCCTAGTTCAGTAACTTCTTGCTATCATACAGTGTTGTGTGAGGAATTTCCTTAAACCCTTCAAATGCTGACAAAATAATGTGGTAATGGGTAGTTCTAGTTTTATTATGTATAATAAATGCTAAACAAGATGGCTTTGCATGCAGTCACAGCTCGTTGTACAACTGCTGTACAGTTTGGCTAAATACTTCACCGTTTCTAAATGAAACATAAGAATACGTTATGAAGCAGTAAGATGAAGGCAGAAACAAACACGTGCTGTATTGTTAAAATCTCTTTAACCATGACTCGATGACCTACATGCCTTTTGGTTTTAGTTTTTTGAGGCGCTGCAATCAGCTTTGTGAGGTCCCTGGCATCCCCTCTCCATCTGTCACAAAGTACGAAATGAGCAAATGAAGAAAAAGAAAATAAATAATTAGATGAAGCGCCATTTGCTTACTCGTGTGTGTGCTTAACTCTGCGGGTGTGTGTCGTGTGCAGTAACATCTTTATATAGCCCCGAGACTCGCTTGTTCCGAGAGGAGTAGAGAAAATTGGATGCAAAATAAAATCGACCGTTGGCCATCATTAATAAATGCTCACACACACTTACTGTTCATGTCCTGGAAAAACACTATTAACTTATTTTTGCCTTTTGCAAGTTTTGCAAATTAAATCCTCAGTTAAAACTCAGTTGATTTTTTTTCATCAGTACTTCCTTGCTTCCCTTAATTAATGCACTGTGGTTTGTAACCCAGCTAGGCTTAGACATAATATCAGTGGCACTATATATGTCAGTTCAGTTTTAATAACATTGATCCAGTTCACAGTAAGGTGTTTTATATTGTAAGACAAATTCCCTACAATGTTAGAGTGAACATCACAGCAGTCAGGCAATCCTTTATGACTCGCACTGGGTAAAAGCTTGAAGGAATTACAGAAAGGGACCTCATTTAAAATAGGCTGGGGACGGTTAGCTACCTACCTCGATCAGTTGGGGGTTAATACATTCCCTTCTCGTACAGGAACATTATTTTGGCGCATTTGTCTATTTGAGCATACTTGATATATGTGTAAGATACAGTGATTTGGTAAAAATGGGTTTGATAGGTTTTATATATGTGCATGCTCCAGCTTGCACACATATAAGCTGAGGCGATCCCAATCCAGCTAAGAGACATAATCTCTCCACACCCTGGGGTCTGGCCAGGCTCTCCTCCTGGTAGGACATGCATGAAACACCTTTCCAAGAAAGCGTCCTGAGGTTGTATCCTGATCTAATGCCCGAACTACCTCAGCTTTCTCCTTTCAATGTAGAGGAGCAGATTCTACATGTATCTGAGCTGTTAACCATAGGTGAGGGGGTACGGTAGATATTCTAGTGAGCTCACAGCATTTCTTTCACTCTTAGCTCTCTCTCACCACAATAGCTCCATACTGCATCCACATTATTACAGATGGTTCACCAGTCCCCCTTGAGTGGATGTAATAAGTTTAGAGATAAAATGCTCATACCCACATAGCAAAATTGGTATGGCCCGGACCTGGCCCACACAATGTGCTTACACATGGCCCACATACTGCAAAAAATGCTGGCCCTTTGGCGGCCCAGATCTGGTTTGCCAGAGGTGGCCCATACAGACACACTGTTGGCCCTGTGCTGGCCCAGAACAGCTTCAGCTCTGGCCCAAGATGTCAGCCTAATGTGCACCTTAATCAAGCCATGTAATAACAACATGTGCCGGAACATAACAGTGCAAAAGCAACATGCCGAAACTCTGTTCAGACTGATTCTTATATAGCCCTTTTTTCTACTCTCCAAGATTACTCAAAATGCTCTATACAACATTCACCCACTTTCTCTAAACTGAATGCTTCCTAACTACATTCATACTCTTGACATACAGACTGGAGGAGCCAGGGATCGAACTACTAACCTTCCAATCAGTAGGTGCCCTGTTCTACCTCCTGAGCTACAGCCACCCAGTGGTAAACATGAGTAAACCCTCACTAGGTTTTGGATAAAGTGTAAACTCACAAACTTGTCAAACCTGCATTTGAAATGTTGGCTACCATGGCAGTATAGTATTGCAACGTGGCATTTGGGTCTTCTAACTAAAATAGGAAAATAGGAACATAAATAGTGCCATCATTGCCAGACCTGGCCCACATCTGGTTGACATACACCCTGCCATGACACCAGTCAGTCAGAAGTGCCAGCTTGATGCCGGATCCGGGCCAGACCTGTTTTCTATGAGCCTGGGCCACATACACCAAAGCACAATCGGGCCAGTGGTGGCATGCCATCACATGAACAGTGCCATCTACACCAGGCCTGGCCCATATCTGCATGACATACCACTTACCATGCCAGAAGTCGGCCAGCAGTGCCGGCTTGACACCAGATCCGGGCCAGACCTGTCTGCTATGTGGGTATAGTGTAACATACATATTGCGAGGTTTTGTTTTCTTTTGTAGTATGCTAAGACTGAGAGCAGTATATTCTGCTCTGATCCAGGCAAATGGTTGGTTTCAGGGATGCGTGTAGTACATTGAGCGCATAAAGACATTACATAAAACTGAGACATGACACAAGCGAATATGACAGTCTGCATAAACAGTCATGCTCAGTTTATTTCTCAGTACCCCATCCGTCTGGCAGGACAAGAGCACAGCATTCATGCCTTTGAAATCTTTTTCTGGCATCTTCACTGTTTGCTTATATCATCTGAAGAAGTTAGATGTGTTTGTTTTCCAGCTGAACACACCTTCACTAATGGAGACGTGAAGTGATAGATGTCAGTTTCTTTCTTTTTCAGCACATTGTGTCATAACAAAAGAGAATGTGACCAAATGAAAGTGAGTATAATTAATGATAATCTGAATGAGAGTGCTGCTGAGAGTCTTTCATGGTGCCAGAGGCTGCTTTAAAAACAAAAAAACAAAAAAAATCTCTTAAAACTGTGCATCCAAACTAAGCAGCCTTGGACTCAATAGATAAATAACACTTACAGGATTTTGGAAATACAGCATCTTGCTGTCTCCAGCTGGTCAGAGTGAGATTTGAAAACAAAAAAGAAATGAAACAGTAACATTAGTCCTAAACAGACTTTCCATTTTAGCCTTTTCACTAGGTCAAATTTTAAAAACTGAGCTATTAATTAGAATTGGGACTGCTCATGAGGAGAGGTTTAAAGGTTACAAACACTGTTGCAGTGTCTTAAAAAAGACCTACGGCTTAAAATGGAAAGCACTGGAGACAAAGCATTTACTTTCATGTAGTCATGTAGTCTCTCTGTTACAGAGAGGGAAAATGGAAGAGGAAAAAATTAATAGCCTGCCAGAGGGCCAACATTTAAACGGAAGTGGAAACAAAGAAAAGAAAAGAGAAGCTGAACTAAAAGTGACTGATGGTAAAATGTATTAACTTTAAATAAAACAAACTGTTGCTCCATTTTTATTACACAACGTCATTTAAATAAGTTAACTTAATATTATACAGGACATCAAAAGACATTAAAAAATGTTTTCCCATTGTGTATAACAGTGGGAAGTAAATATATTATAGGGTATTCTAAAAAATTGGTAGAAACTACTTCTTCTGCCTGTCATAGTGATAGACATAATATGGCTGTATAAACATATCACAGCTGTGCTCGCTCATTCAGTTGATAATAGTCATGAGATGAGATGATGATGATGATGAGATAGCCTTTATTTGTCAGTTGCAAGTCTTTTGCCCACAACCGAGATGACAGACCTTGCCGACCGTACATACAATACAAACATCACATTGGGGAGACAGGTCAGGCCAGGTAGCGAGGAAAAATAACATCGAAATATGTAACACAAAAGGATAATACAGGAATGCACAGATATCAACACACCATAACACAATAAACACAGACAAGCAACATGGGAGAGTGTTCCAGTGTGTACATCTGATCTGGGACCGCTGCAATCTTCGACTGCGCCTCCAACTGACCCGATGTCCACATCAGAGGGGAGGTAAGCGTTGGAGGTGGCGTTGGGTAGGGAGGGTGATGCGTCAGTGAATGCTTATCAGTATCAGTATATGTATGTGTGTGCGTGTCCATAGTTCAGCTGAGACAGTGTCCTTCGCCCTGCCAGGCTAAGTAAACAGTCTTCCAGCCAACCCAGGTGGCCTTGTATGGAATGGGAAGGAACAGACTCAACACAGTCGTTATCAGGGAGTTTTTGTTCAGCTCCAGCCTTGAGCCCACAGCTGGCGCCGAACGGGTAGCCGCATTATGATGGTGATTTTTCTTTTTGCAAACAACTCATGAGAATTTCGAGCTGTTTTCAACACTCCGACACTGGTCTCTCAATCTCCCGTTGGATAGCTGCGAGTTTCTCCATGATGTTATTAGCCGTCGATTCCGTGGTCTTGTCACTCTTTTGCTCACAGAGCAGATTCTGAGACCTCACGACCACAGCCAACTGATCCGTGATGTGTTGTTCATGAGTTATTTCAGCCACAGAAATAGCCAAGACACTGTTTGAGACACATGTGGCAAGGCCACAAACCTCGCCAAACATGAACAAAAATACATCATTGCACGTAATATGATGATGAGTTTATGATGAGGCGAACTGAAGGAGGAGGACAGGGACAGGTGCTGCTAGGGCGAGACAAACATACAGGGCGAAAATGTGAACCTGTTAGCAACATATAGCACCATTGCTGAATTTTTGAAAATGCCTTGCATCTTGGCTCAGTTTTGCCTGACTGTTATTTGAATATTTTAAATAGTAGGGATCAACTTTCCAGTTTTTTTACTACTACTACTCCACCTACTAAATAATAATAATAATAATAATAATAATTAGTGCTGTCAGAGTTAATCTCGTTAAAATGATGTTAACGCCATAACCGCATTAACGCGTTAAATCTCTGTTAGCGAGTTACCGCGGATCACCGCGTGGGTGGGGCTGCATTGTGCTAATGTGTTAGCGCGGTTAGCTCGTCAACGTGTTAGCGTGGTTAGCTCTTTAACGCATTAGCGCCATGCAGCCCCACGCACGAGGGTAACGGAGATTTGCCGCGTTAATGCAGTTATGGCATTAATGTCATTTTAACGAGATTAACGCTAACAGCACTAATAACAATAATAATCATAGTTGTTGTTATTACTGTATTTCAGAAATGCAACTGGATGGATATCAGCTAAAAACAAAGATAAATGGTGGTAACATTTGCCTGATTATTTTTATTTCAGTGTTCATGTATTTGGTTCTGTGGAGTGTTTTTTGGGGGCATTGCATCAGGGCAAGCAAGGACGACGGTACTTGCCCAATAAAATCTAAAAATTCACTGGGTGGCTACAGCTGGTTATTATCTCTGGAAGCTACTTTGACTATGAGCCAATGGAATTGAAATATCTGTCATTTTAATGGTCATCTCTTGTTTACAGGGACTAGAACTGGGCAAACTGATATGCCAGAAGCTTTTCGTTTGTTGTTTCCATGTGAATATTGTTGATCAATCATTTATTTCTGTTCACAGGAACAAATCTATGATGTATAAGTACAACTGTTATAGACATCACTATATCCAGCATTGCATTTTTTCAGCATTTTGCTTATTTTGAAACTGCAGTTATTGAAATATGGAGAACCATAATGGCTAGTGTTCTTATAGAATATGGCTTTAGATTAAGAGCAGCATTAGATTAATGCACTAACTTGAATTCTTGAATCCATGAACCTTTACTGGAAGGATCTAAGGCTTTAAGAGGATCGTAGGGTAAAACCTGTGACATTAGAGCAATGACAAAAAGGGTTCCTAACATCTCACATGTGATGTTTGCTGGTTTCTATAATACTGGTTGTCTTTGTGACCTCATTTTAAATCTTCTTTGGTACTGGTCAAGGTTTTAGTCAGATCACTTATAATCTACCTTTTATCAATTCTTTTTTTGTTAGATTGGTTTCTAATCTTCACTAATGTTTATTATGCCCCCTGACATTTAGTTCTGTTGAGGATTAATTTTATTCCTCCTCCAAGCTGAAGTTAGGATGGTGTTATGTAATCTCTGTAGACAAATATATGCATATGAATCTCCAGGCAGGGGACAAGACTGTTGGTAGTGAAACCTTGCTGTTTTCTGTTTGTTGCCTGAGGTTAAATGATCAATCACATTTGACCAGTTTGGTTCCATGTAACTAGATGGTCCATGTAGAGGCAAAAGGAGGAAGATATCCTTAAATTTGCTGGTTATTAAAATCTTGGTCCAGATATTGGCTGTATCACAAGACACTAAGTCAACACACACTCCAATGGTTTCCCAAAGTGGGAGATTTTTTATTCAATGAAATTACCCCACCAAATTGTATTAACTTGCTAGAGAGGCGGACCCTCTGCAAAGAACAGACCCACTAAAATTTGGGTGCAGATTCGGTCCAATCTTTAAACTGCAAAACAGAACATTAACACTGATGGAAGACGTGGTCTCTAAGTGCTTCTCTGTTATAGTGCACTCAGAAGCATGTCTTCATATCAGGATTTGTCATAATTTATAGTTGCTTACAAGAGATGTGTTCTGCTGATTTTCAGCTTCATATTTTTCTTCTTGGACTCTGCAGAGGCTTTTCCCAATTCACAGTTCAAAATAATCCTTATTCACTTATACGCTGGACTGGTGCAGCCCATAAATTTGTCCTCTGACTGTAACAAGAGTCTGTCAGCTTGTCTGTCTAGGAATGTATGGAGAAATTAAAAGTTACACTGTTCTGTTCCACTTTAATTAGATTTAAAGGTTTTGTTAGAGGCATGTTATTCAAAATAGAACCAGAGAAGTTTGCTTATGTAAATGTAGGGTGCTTTGAAACATTTAATGGGCATATTTCTTTCATATTTGAGGCTCTTTCAATGTGTTGATGTCTGAAAAAGCTCTCTTTGAATTAAAAGACTTTGAGAAGCAGCCGAGGAATGCTGTGAAAGAAAAATCAAATGCAGAATGAGACAGAGAGCGAGAGATGTGATTGATGTACTGTGAAATGTGCAGAAAGGTACAAAGATAGCAGCTAAAAAGTTGTCGGTTCAATTCCCCTGAATGAAAACAGGAGCAGTCAGGCAGTGTGTGATAAACAAAGCAAGCGCTGCACTTTCTCGCCCACAGGCTCATCTGCTGCCTCTCGTTCATTATTTCTCTCAGGCTCTCTGCTGTGAGAGTTTTGTCTTGTTGTCTTGATGGGAGCAGCGGCTGCTGTCTCATTATTGGACACAGGATGACTTTGAGCGGACTAACTAGCTCCTGAAGTGTGATTGTTACCCCGACACGTCAGAACAGAAAAATATAAACTGGGTCTGATTTTAGTGCAGCTACGCCTCCAGCATTAACATAATGAGGAAAACATTTACTGACCCTTGCAGCTAATGTGAATGAAACTTGAGTTTTCATCTACTATTACTTTAGCTCTTTAGCTGTGATGGAGCAGACAAAGTTTTTGTGGCTGGCACAAAGAGATGATCTAGTGTGGCCTCCTCGTTGTTATCCTTGAATATGCTTAATCACCAGCCCTATCTCATTCCAGGGCATTGACAAATTAGTATTAACACCCCAACTCCATCAGTGTGTCCATTTTCTAATCCCCTTATGCAATTGTGGGTCACAAAGGTTTGGTGTTTATTAAAGGTGTGATTGGGTAAAAGGCAGGGGAAACCCTGAAAAGGATGCTAGTCCAAATATATGCTCATTACGCTGATTAGTTGTACTTAATTGGTCATAGGTGTGCAACCTATCCAAGTACTTCTTCTTACTGAAAACTAACCAAGTAGCTCTTAGTACCTAAAAACAACTGTAGTTATTGAGTAGTTCTTTCTGCCTAAACCTGATGAACAAGTTAAAGTGAAAGTAAAAACAAATACAAATTAAAGAAATCAGTGACTGTGATCAAAAATAAAACAAAGCACAAACTAGGACATAAATTATGGTCTCACCGCCCTTTCATCTTCGTAACATGCCCATTGTAGGTACACAGATAAACAATTTTATTCTACTTTACAAAGGTTATTATAAATATTGATGGGATTCTTTCTTCCATGTGCATCAGAGCTCAGGGTTTCAAATAAACAGATTTTCAGTATGACTGCTCCTTTTCATCTAAAATTCTCTTACAATTATTTGATGTCTTACTTATTTTATGTGGCTGATTCATGTTTCACTGTGCGTCTGGCTGTCTTTTCTCTTTCTGTCTCTTTTCGTTTCTTTCTGTCTTTGCCCTGAAGCATCACAGGAAGCAGAAGGCCAAAATTTACAAAACCAAAGGAAAGCATTGGACAAACATCAGAATCAGCTCAACCCCAAATGGCTTTTTTGTCCTAACATAATCTGGCACAATGCCCTTATCACAAATTTAATCATCAAAAACTGACATGGTTCAGAGATTTGCAGAATAGCCCTGGCCCCCTTCCGGGGACACCAGTTCAGTCCCTGCGGGGGCTTCATGTACCAGAAAAAACAGTCACATCTAATTAGATATCTAATACAGGGTTCGATTGAAACAGCTGCAGCTGTTGTTTATGCTCTCTCTGACACCGGTAGAGAATCAGTCAGGAGAGCAGGTGGTCCAGTCGGAACAAGAATAACAGTGCAGAGTCGATTATCTGTTAGTCCTTCAGATGAGGAATTAAAAAAAGCATTCAGTCAAGATTTGATTGTTTGGATTACAGCAGGATGTACTGAATTCAAAGAAACCTTAGTTCTGTAGGGGATCACAAACCTTTTGAAGTCTGATTTATTCCAGCAGAACGAAATTGTTCAAGTTTGGCTTCTAGGCTGCAAACTCATCATACCCTGCAAATATTATATGTATAGATAATATGTTGTGATGACTGAATATCTCTCTACTCTAATGCACATCGGCAGGTGTCAAAGACTAGCACCAACACATGGCTGTAAAATTAAGCCAATGTGCACGTGCTGAAAACTGCAGTTCCTCAAATGTTCACTTGGCTAAAAAAAAATGAATGAATCGCCAAAGATTTCTATATTAAAATGTCCAGCTTTATAGCAGAAATAAGCATATTTACAGCTAGGTACAAAATTAATTTCTGTAGCTAATTTCTTCCTTCATAAAAACTGTATAGGAGGTGGTTTTTCTCTGGATACCGGAGTTATGGGCACATCTGATCTGATGTCATGACACTGGTGTCTGTAGCCGCCAGCTGTCTGGTAGGCTTCACCATTGGGTGGCTGTAGCTCAGGTTCTAGAGCAGGTCAACTACAAATCAGAAGGTTAGTGATTCTGCTTGAGTCTGCATGCCAAATATCCTTGTGCAAGATACTAACTGCAAGTTGCTCTCAGTGTGTCCATCAATGAAGATAAAAGCACTTACACAGAAAAAGTGTAGAAAAATGTTCTTGTGTGAATGGGTGAATTAGGCAAGTCGTGAAAAGTGCTTTGAGTGTTCAGTTAGAGTAGAAAAGCATTACATGAAAACCAGTCTATTTACCATTTACCTAAACTGGACCTGTGAACCAAATTTGTGTTGATTAATTCTGTGTCCTTTCATTGCACACATATAGTTTATGGATGCAGCTTAACAGTATCACCATCAGGTCAGTAACATGGTGTTGGCCAAAAATGCACTGAGCTTAGAAAGCAAGGCCAGAATCCATCTTTTGTTTAACTTGTTGTTTGAAGTCCATCAAAATGTGAAATAGTTGTCAAAGGGTGCCAAGGCAGAACTGGTTTGATGGTGGTAGAAAAGAGGTATTAAGGCTTCCACCAGCATTATCACCGAGCTCTTTAAACCAGAGGATTTGCTTCAGGGTAGAAATGGATTTGGGGAACAATATAACTTGCAGCCTGTGGAGGAAAAGTTGCTTTGAGGTTAAAGCTAGATTCTGATTTGACTTTGGCTCTTTAAAGTGCTTCTGGATTATTTTAAACATGGATTAGTAAAGCAATCTTTCAGTTTGTTCCTTTTTATTCTTTGCAGCGTTTCATTTGTATCACCATTAAAATTGAAGCGTGTGCAGAACATGAGCGTGTGACACACATGTACCTACAGATGCTGACTGACCCTCGGCACTGTGTGAGCATCAGCGGCTGCTGCCGCCGCTGATGCTCACGCATAGAGAACTGAATCTGATTGTACCGATCATGTGACAAGCTGTCCGTCTGCAGCTCTCCGGGGCAGATGGCGTCTCTCCATCTCTGACGTTCGGGGGACGGCGGCTCAGATGCTCACAAGTCGTTTTGACTCGTGTGTATCCTCACATGACTCAGCCAATCCTGGAAAGCTCAGTGCTCCCGCAGCTTCATCCCCTCTCATAAATGACATGTAAAAATTCAATTATAAAGGAACATTGAGAATAAAGGAGGAAAAAAGATGATTATATCATAAAGTGGTTATATAAGAACAGTAGACATTAAAGAAAAACACAAGATGGGACAGGAATTGGCAGCAGGGTTTTGACTGTGGCTGCCTTTTTTCCTTTAATTACTCTGAAAAAACATGAACCTTGTTTAATCAATTTGACTTACTTTTGGTGCCGTCAGTGCAGAAAAACTGTGGTAGATCCAAACCGTAAAGAGAGACCCACAGGGATAAATGAGAGGCAAAGATACATCAGGTAAAAATGCATGAACATGTCTTAAAAAGTCAGCTTTAGCTTCAAATCTAAACACACGGGAATCATACATATATTACACTTATACAGCTTCAGAATAAATATTCACAAACCTGTTTAGAAACCAAAGAAAATAATCAAACCAGGTTTTGGAGACCATAAATAGATAAAACCATAATAGGTATCTTTGGAGCATAGGACCTCTACACATGGGGTTTGGACAAGCAGAGGAAATATAGGGACCAATTTTCCATTCAGTAATTGTGATATTTGTAGGGGAAACAAACAACCAAACAAACCCAAAGCCAAAGCCAAAAAAAACCAAAAAAAACAAAAAAACTGTTGATGCTGTTTTACTGGTTTATTCCTCTGAAATTCAGCTGTCAACATTTTGATGATAGGAACTGAAAATGAAAGGCTGTGGGCTTCTGCATGTGTACTTTCCTTTGAGGGAGGGCTTGTCAGAAAATAAAGGTCTGAGAATGAAGGGTACAAAAAGCATGGTAGGTAAATTAGCTCATTACTTAATTTTTCATAATTAAAGCAAACACAGGCTGTGTCCACACAAGTGGAGACTTTAAAAGAGTTGGTGAGTGTTCCTCAATTTACAAATAAACTAAGAAATCTCTCTTTGTGCTTTAACCCGCCTGTCCCTCCTCTAGCACACATATGTAAAGCTCAAAGTAATAAATCTGGCACTTTGCAAATTTTCATCCAGCCTGTTTCTCAGTTTACATCATGAAAAACAGTAAAATAAACAGACACCTCCACAGCATGCCAAATGCACCAAAAAGCAGAGCCGATGGAGACGATTTCAGCTGTGGGGAAGATTGGAAACTGCTTTACTGAGCATAAACAGAGGTGCATTTACCAGGAGACACTCTTTTCAAAGTGTTTCATTTTGACGTTTGAGTCCACACACCAGCACTGATATGGAGTCACAGGCAGGGAGCAGGCTTCAGAAAGTTACTGAACTGAAAAGAGGCTACAGCTACAGTAGAATACTGTATAATAAGGAAAGCATCTATAAATTATATACATCTGACACTTCGTTATCATAGGCAACAGCTGGGCTCACATCAATGCCGATTCAGTCTACACTCTGCAGTTAATGTTCCCATAGCAGTAAAATAACTTAAAAACTATCTGACAACTAAACACTGTTTAAAGGAGATTTCATTAACTGAAGTATTTTCATTGGTATTCATGGGGTTTCCCACAGATTGCTAATGAGAAGAAAGCAGGGAAGAAATGCAAAACCTTGGCCTGAACCTTTTTTGAAATGTGTTAGATTTTGTTCTGTTCTACTGGAAGGCAGCTAAGTTCATAAACTGCCAGCATTTTCTTTAAATGGAGCATGTACATACATAGTTTCCCTTTTCTTTTCATCTATCCTTTGCCTGCTTGTTACAGGGGAAGAGTGACTTCACTAAACACCACAAAAAAACTCAAAAAAAAACAGCTGAGGCAGTCATGGCCGGATGCCCGGTTAATTATCTATGATGGTGGAGAAGATTTAGATCCCAGGGAGAGAGTCTAGTGGGTGGTGTAGAATTTCTGCAGCAAATTCAGTGAAAATTAACCTCAGAAATAGAAGGAGTTTAATGTGTTTGTGATGAGAACCAGACGAAAGAGGAAAGCATCGTACTTCTTTATATGCATAAAAACACAAAAATAAAATGACAAAGTAGTAGGGCACATAATCTTACTATATTTATGCCTTTATGGCTTCACTGGTAACACTGCATTAAATTTTTATGGTGAGCATTTGGTTAACAGAAACTTTTCTACTTATATAACATAGCCCTGCAATAGTGATCAGGAAAAAAGACTCCATATGTCCAATAGTGACATCCCACAACTTAAGGCACTAAATGCTATTTTCAGATCCAGCAGCATTCGATGTCTTAAGTTGGGAAAAAGCAATGCTAAACTATCAAACTATATCAAGAGGGAAGTCCAAGGAAGGCAAAATGCACACACTTACTTAACCACTCAGACAACAACACAAGTTGGGTTTGTATAACTTAGTTTAGTGCAACTTATCTGTGCATTCATGAGAACTTTTTGAGTTTTAAGTGAGGAATGTAAAACCAAACATGTTTCTTCTTGTCTGTCTCCAGCCGACCTGCTGGTCAACACTCTGTGCCTCCCGTTCACCCTCGTCTACACCCTGCAGGGTGAGTGGAAATTCGGTAGCACCCTCTGCTTCCTGCTGCCCTACGCCCAGGGGCTCACCGTGCATGTTTCCACGGTGACGCTCAACGTCATCGCCCTGGACCGCCACAGGTGGGTCACACTTAAAGAACATGTAATCTGTGTTTATGATCTTCCTGTATTACAAGCTTCCCAACCATCATCTGTGGTTTGGGTAGAGTGGATGATTGATGACACTTTGTGTTTCCACACATAATGTTGGAAACACAAACAAACAGAAGAAGTCAAAGAGAGTTGTTTTCTACGTTGTATGGTTCGACGTGACAGTAAACAGATTTACAACAAATACTTAGAAAAGCCTTGTTTGACTTTATGGATCCCTACGTTGGTTAGTAGATCCACCTCCACACCCTACACAAGCAGGTTTCATTTCTTTTTTCTTTTTTTTCACATGTAAGAATGGCATCATCCTTCACTGATTTTCAACTGGCTGTTTTATTTTTGAGTCCAGTCTTCATTTGTTGCACTGCACTATATTATCCAGGTGCTAACCTGTGAACTCCCAAACTTCCTGTTTCCTGTTTTCCCCATTGTCCCGTTTACTGCTTAATCTTGGTGATCCAGTTTTCTTCACCTGCTTCCCAAGTTCAGATGAACTTCAGCTCCACCGTCCTGGACTGCAGCTGCGAAGGCGGTCTTTGTTCTCTTACGGAGATCTGCTGTGAACTGAAGGGTCACTCCAACAAGACCCTGAAAGATGAGAACTGGTTCGTGTAATCCTACGCTGAACTCACCATAACTGCAGTGCAGAACAAAGAGTTGGAGTTCTTCCTCACCATTACAAAAGCAGCTCTTTTGTTGCTTTGTTATGTCTGTCAAAAGGTTCTTTTCAAATGAAATATTTGCAGAGGAGAAATTTGGAAACTTTTGCCAACAAATGTTTTCAAGCACAAAAAGAATTTAAATCCTCATAAAATACTGCAGACTGAAATAAAACTTATCAAACTTAACGAAGAACTTTAGAGTACTTCATGACTAAGTATCCTCAAAATTAATGACACTGTCTTCAGCTCTAGTTGAACTAGTTGCCAGTTAGAAAATCTTAGGCTGTTGTTTTTAATCACTCTGAACTACATTCCAAATGGTTGAAACAGTGTGCAGTATGATCCCAGGGAATGAAAAGTTAGAACATCCACAGTGCGATGCACCTCATTTGTTCAGAGGTTAATGGGGTGGAAATGGAGTAACCCCACCAATCCTCTATAAATACAGATGTATGTAGCTGGAGATGATTATTGTGCTTTGACTGCCCCTTATTCTCAGGTACAGGATATCGCTAGATTACCATGCTCTGATGGCCAGCTTCACATTTTCACATCTATCCAGTTTACTCAGACGTTTTCACCTTCTGTGAAAGTGCAACCAGTTTGTGCTCCCCAGCAGGTTTTCACCTTCTTGCTGTGAGCTGACGTCATATTAATGACACACATGTAAAATCTAAAATCCATTTCCACCGTAATACAGCTGGCACTGGGAGAAGAGGATTACAGTGAAGATTCTCTGACTCTCTGTCATACCGCCACTGCACTCTAACGGCACAATTAGACTTCGGTTGCCTGCTGTTTTGGCAGTTGGAGTGTAGGTGTTAAGAGAAGTGATGCAGTTAGTTTAGAATGAACAACAGATTATCCGTTTTAACCTGTGTGAGCCTGCAGACTGGCTTTTAAACCTTTAAAGCCTGAACCATGAAATCATTCTCATGTTTTGAAATTTCTGATCAATATTTTGAAAAAAAAAAATGTTATTTTAAATATGGGAGTTTAAATTTATATTGAGTTTGCTACATCTGGCATTTTGTTTTTCAATTTATTCTTTAAAATGTATCATCCAATTTATTTTTTGTTGGAAAAAAATCACACTGATGATGTAGAAGTCTACAAAACTCACAAAAACTCTTATATGAAATATGTTATACTTTAAAGGCTTAAGCACTGAAATGTTGCTTGCACTCATGGATAAACCATTACAGATACTTAAAAGTAATTTTATTTATAAATAGAAATAATACATATATATATATATATATATATATATATATATATATATATATTTTTTTTTTTTTTTTGGTAATTACCAGCACTTGGTAATTAAGTAAAGTAATCTTGCAGTGCATGGTTGTGTATATATACACATGTCGGGATGTTCCTGTGGCTGTCGTCAGTATCTACAGGCTCTTGCCATTATGCTTATTTTCTCTCCACCACCTGTCCAAAGATTGCAAACAGACAAACAAATCTCTTCTCTGCATTTAAAGCAGATTTTTTATTTGTTTGGTTATATTTGGGCAGATGGTTCCTGACAAACAAACTTACAAAAGATCACTTTTCACGATCAGGCCATCTGTGCTCTTGTTGCGTTTTTTTTAAGAAAACATCAAGAGAGTCAAATCAGTCTCATTTAGTCGGTCTACAGACTTGTTTCATGCACTTTAGTTTCCAGTCTTCTGATTTGAAGACGATATTGCTTTAAAATTTTGCTCTACTGCTACGACCCTACGGTCCTGTTAACAAAGATTCAAGCTGCAAGAGTAGCTTTCCATGATTTACCAAATACTTGGCCTGGCAGCTAGCAGCTCCTCAGTTCATCTTCTGTCCGAAACAACACAATTTTGCTTTAAGCCAGTTTACCTGTGATGGGCTGCCCCTTGTGCACTTAAGATGACCATATAAGGGAGTACTCGTACATACTCTGACCTCATTATTTCAAATGCTGACTATGAGCCTCCACCACAGTAATAATGTGTATTCATATGTCAGGAAATAGCTACGTTAAAGAAAACTTTTCCTCTACATGGTGGATGATGACCATAATTATTGTAGTAAATATGCTAAAAGTACAAATGTGTCTGGCATCCTCCTTTAGATAAAACTGACTCACCATGCAAATTAATGTGGCATTGTTCAAAAAGAAATTTCTGAGTTCATCCTCTGTGCTTCAGCAGTATTTAATTAAACTTAATTAAATGTAATGTGCACACAGAGTTCTTTCTTCTACCTACGCAAATTAAAGCTGTGACTTTAATGTAACTTTCATCATTATGTTTCATGCTGAATGTGCCAAAGCACGAAGCCCAAACAAAACCTCAGTGTCAGGATGTCTCAGCTGTAAACTTCATCCATAATGATTTCATGATACACCCTTTTTTGCTTTCTCTATCAGCAAGGATTGTAAAAGCTAAAAGAAGTTTTGCCAGTTTTAAAAAAAAAATTTAATCTGCATAGCAATAAACAGATGGCTGCCAAAAACACCACAGTGACCCACCAGGCGTGTTGAGTATGTGAAACCAAAGCTTATTGAGCTGATCCTCCAAATGCAGCTCTGTAGCTTTGATGCTCAGTGGAGGCTTGATCAAGAAACTAGAGAGATGGAGTAATGAGTTCCATATTTTTCTCCTTAAGGGAAGAGTGTCTCATGACTTCAATATTCCGTAGATTAGAAAGGAGCCTCAGTTGTAACCAGCAAAACAAAAACAGTTGGAATTATGAGTTTTTTGCAATTTCATCAAAACTTCAACACTTAAAAGGCAATGCAGCTTACAGTAATTGGTGAATGGCCTTGAGTGCTGGCTTGTTGGGTGTTTTTTATGTTCATGAGTGTGGCTGTGAGCACAAAGGGAACGATTTGCAGTGTTGATTCTGGCTGTAAAGGACTTGATCATGGCCAGCAAAAGATCTGCACCAACAATGCCATCATGCATCCAGTTTAGGGTTGGTGTTGACTTTTTAGCTACATGGTAGATGAGCCTGCTGTCATAGCACAAATTTTTCGAGTGAGAATTGTTTTGTCGTCTTTGTTTGCATTACAGTCAGCATCACTTTGAAACTCACATATATGCTTACTTTTGTGGGGTTTCTTTTAAGTTTCCTCGAAGGTAGTGTCAACCGCACAAAAAGGTGTTAATTGTTATATGATGATGTTCTTCTATCTGAGCAGTGTCTCTGCGTAATTTTGTGGTAATGGGTCTTAAACTTTTGCTATCATTGAACCTCCTGGTCATTTAGTACAAAAGATGAAAATCACTTCCAGGTCTGAAAAGTGAAGCTAATGTTGAATATGTCAAATATATATGGGCAATCAGACTTGATCTCAGTGAACACTTTCTTGATGAGTTTATGGACTCAGTCAGTGAACATGTTTACAGCACAAAGACTCATTTCGAGGTTTCAGAATGAGACTTTACTAACTAATGGGTGACATTATGGTGACATTAAATCCATCTTTTGTTTAATCCATTTATCGTGGCCTCTTTTCATGGTCATTCAATCCATGAAAGGTTTGTATAAATGCACTGATTCATTCAGAAATGGGATCCATTTGGCCTTTCAGTTGATCCATCTACTGTTCATCTACTGTAAGGAAGGGAAACATGGAAAGAACAAAGCTAAGGTATGCCAAATTACACAAGAAATGGACTGAAAATTACTGGCAACAGGTCTCATGGAATGATGATTCTGAATTTGAATTTTTTGTTTCAAATCATGGTCTTTCTGAACAGAGGAGGTCAGGAACAGCAGTGAGTGTCTACAGCCATCTGTAATACACAGTAGAGACTGCGTCGTGGTTTTGGCTGCTCTGTTGGGGATATCATGAGAATTTATAAACTTGTGAATGCAGAAGGGTACTGTCAGATTTTGAAAACTTGTAAAAATAGCTACAAATTTTCCCCCTGAAAATG